>NW_011910943.1:0-2546 GCF_000151845.1 Pteropus vampyrus | reverse complement strand
TTAACAATCTTAAAATGTGGATATTATTCTGGATTATTCAGGTCGTCTCTAGTAAAATCAAAGAGTATTTATAAGAGGGAAACAGAGATATACTACGACAGAAAGGAAAAGATTTCAAGATGACCTCAGCAAAGAGATTTCAATACATTATGTTGCTAGCTTTGAAGATGGAAGAAGAGGCCACAAGCCAAGCAATGTAAGGAATACAACTGCACAAGTTGGAAAAGACAAGACGAGAAATTCTCCTTGCCTCTAGAGCCTCCAGAGATCATGGACCTGCTGACAGCTTGATTTAGATCCATGAAAACTAATTTTGGACTTTTGACCTCAAGTACTCTAAGAAAATAGATTTGTGTTGTTTTACGTCACTCAGGTTGAGGTAATTTGTTACAGTGGTTCTAGTAAATGAATACAATACCTGTCAAAATGATAGTTCAGACAACTCTCATATAGTAAGTCTAGGAAGAAAGGGTTAAAGGGTTAAATATTAACCAAAAAGATTATATATAGTGACTTCTCGAAATCAAAGGGTAAAGAAAATGTATTTAGTGAACTGTATTTCTCAAGAGAATACTGATTGGTTTACATTCAGTGACAGGTTCAGCATTAAATGAATCAGAGATAAAACTCTATCTCAAAATCAGTAAGATAATTTGAATTATCCTGTAATTAAATTAGTAAAAAATATTTTCCAAAGACCAATGTATATGTATTAAAAGTCTTGATTATTCAAGAATCCTAGTACAAATATCTAATAAGTATAATAAACAGTTTAAATTCTTAAATACAAATATTGAATCAGTATAATATATATTTAAAATGTATCATAAATTTAACTCAAAAATAATATTTTACTACTGTCAATATTAAACTTCATGCAGAAATATAGAATTTTAGAGCCAGGGAAGACAGCAGTAAATATATTCCAAGTAACTATAAGGTTTTGGCACATGTACCAATTCTGACATTACAGCACCAAGAATATTGTACTGAGGAAGATCATGATACTACTTGTCCTTGCTTTGGGGAGAAATAATGCCATCATCAACTACTGAAGTATTTCATGGCCAGCTGTGGACAAGACTGATGCCATATCTTTTATGTATGTTCTGACCTTGGTCCACTTCAATCACTCTTTTTCCAGATACGACTAAAACATAGTATAAGATCCTGAGGCATAGATTAAGTCATCAAGTGATTTTGCAGGTTAGTTTACCACCGTTGAGGGGTTTTTAAACTTGGTCTCCTAAAAATAAGTTATCTTAGACATGAAAATAACTTTAGTTGGAAAATTTAGATAATTGATACTTTTATAAAAACTTTTCTATGAGATCCGAACTCATTTTTCCTTTGCCTCATGATAATGTTCCCTATATCAGGTAGAGTCATTCTACTTTATTCCTAGTACATGACAACAAAAATAAGCACACTCACCTGTATGGATTACTAAATGACATCCTATGCTTCTGAAAGACATCAAGTGAGGGGGTAAATGTGTAAAAGTATTAAATAACACCAAATCAAACAAATAAAGATGATACTTTTTTTTTTTTCCGGTTAAGATATCAAGGGTTTTACAAGGGGGAAAATGCGTAAGAAGCATGTTAAGGAATCTTATAAGTGCCATGTTGTGTTTTTAAATGATCCCTATGTTGTTATCTCTACTTTTAAGATAGATCATGTCCTTAACATGCAAATATGCTATCCATAAAATGTGTACATATCTCTGGCGAAGCTAAACCTCATTATCCAATTGTATTTACTAATTGTCTTCTTGTTTATTCAAGCATAATTAACAGCAGAAGGATGTTTGGAAATTAAAGTTTACCTTTGCAACATAGTCACAACCTTTTGAAAGATTTGGAAATCAATATACTTTATCAATTACTAGTGTTTTTGCCTTTCAGTTGAGCAGATAATAAAAATGAGTACATGTACTCACAACATAAGATCAATAAGTAACACCTGGAACAATTAATTCTGCCCTCACCTTCAAATCTTGGCTATGAGAGACCTTGTGCTATTGATCAAGGATATAGATATCCTAGTTGGCTTTATAAAATGGCTGATAAATGGTGAAAAAAAATGCTCTGAATATCACAGAACGGTGACTCCTGAATGTTTTCTATCTTCTGCTGTTCAGTGTATCCACGCTGAAAAGAATAAAGCTAGAAAAGAGTATAATCTGGAAAAAAAAAAAAAAAAAGGTCATCAAACAATAGGATGTGAAAACCAGAATGGCAAAATAGATTCAGTTTCTCTGCCAAAGTTAATGCAGCATAGAATAGCCTAGACTAATTGAAAGATGTGTAAATCAATTCACTTTATTAACTATTAGTGTCTCTCCTTCTCAATTTATCAGCCAATAGATATATCACCAAAAATAATTTTTCCCCTTTTTTTCTGCTCTCCCTCCTTTACAGCAATTGTGCACCAGCGGTCCTGAAGAGTCTTGATTATTTATACAACCAGATTTTCCACTTCCATTTCATGAACTGATGGAACCCCAGGTTAACTTCTCAATATTATAATTGATATACATCTAA
>NW_011910942.1:0-1859 GCF_000151845.1 Pteropus vampyrus | reverse complement strand
GAACCAGGATGCAGTCTTTTCTCCCCCTGCTTTCCTCAATGTATAGGTAAAAAAAAAAAGAAAAAAAGTTTGGTGTTTCGTTTTTTTTTTTTTTTTTTTTTTTTTTTTTACTGTATTTGTGTTTCAGAACTTGGCTGTACTCATGTCTTTTTTATAACGTGCACCCTGGCTGCACTGGGCAGCCAGGTATTGGCAGTATCGGCAGCTCTGGGATGGCGGAAGGAATACTGCATGGAGCGAGAGCCCCTTCGTAACGGTGGTCTCGGACAAATCTCTTTACCTCTCTGATCCTCTTTTGTTACTTGTAAAAATTATTAAAGAATTCCTACGTGATGTTGTTGTGAGAATTTAATCTGAATTCAGTACTTCCAAAAGGGTTATTGGGGGACCCTATTAAGATAGAGTCAGGAAATAATGTGTACCTAAGAATTTAGATAAAGTGCCTTACAAACATAAGCCATTTATAAGTACAAGGTGGTGCAACTAGGGATCCAGACCCTTTGATTAGTCACAAAACAAGTAAAACATGGCACAGGGCAAAATGGTGTCTTATTCCTTCTAGCACTTTGTACAGCAGTTTGTACATAGTAGGGGTTCAAATTATATTTGCTGAGTTGAACTGAAAGAAACTCACTTCATCTCTTGGGGGACCATCAAATGAGCGGGAGAGATTTTGTGAGAGATGGCTGGAGAAGGCATTGGTCTATGAATCCAGGCCAAGTTGTTCCCTAGGAAGGTCTGATACCTACTCAAGAAGTTAGCTCATATGCTCCTCCTGCCTTTAGCCTGCCCTAAAGTCAGTCTTTTCGTTTTGCCCACCTTGGGCCATCAGCTGGAAGGGTGGCAGAGATTTGGAGTGGGGACACCTTGAGATGTCACACACTGAGGATGACCTGCCGTGCTCCTTGGAGGTATGTTTAGGACGATCTCCTGCTAGGCTAATGATCCTACCACTTAATGCTTTCGCTCCTACTTTTGCTTTCTTTTGTGGAATCTTAAATTTAGATTCCTCTCCCCATGTATATAGAATCTTGATGCAGACTTGACAACAGTTGAGAATAAAAAGGAAGGAAAAATATATAATGAAATAAAAAGAATTTCATCTACCAGGGACAACTTTTCTTTAAACATCTTGATGTACAGTCCTAATTAGCTACATATTTCATATTTGTAAAATCATCTAATCACTAAAATTTATTTGTAACCCCCAAATCAATACTTGTGGCACTTTCATGATCATTCTCAGACATGTGCAGAGTGGTGAAAATTTTCTGAGGTGCCTGATGAGCACATTCTCAGCTGAGGTCATGCAAGAAGACCCTCTGTCATCTTGTTCCCACTTTCATACTGTAAACAAGTGTCCCTTCTTGGTCTATTGGTTGCCACATTTTTCTCATTTTTGTGCTTTTTGTTGGTGATTTCACTTTTTAAAATAGCTCCCAAGCAAAGTGCTGTCTTTTTTACATGCAAGAAGGCTGCGATGTGCCATATGGAGAAAATATATATGTTAGATAAGCTTCATTCAGGTATGAGTTAAGTGCTGTTGGCTGGGAGTTTAATGTTAATGAAAACAACTATATATAAATTGGGGTGTTTTTAAACAGAAGCATACATAAAACAAGATTGTGTATTGGTCAGTCGGTGAAGATGTAACCAGAGGCTCGCAGGAGCCTAATCTCATGTTTCCCTTAGAAACAATGATTCAGGATTTGCTAACTCAACATTTGTGGATACTTGATAGGATGTAACTGCCACAAGTAATGAGAATGGTCTGTGTATCTTTCTACTCTTCTTCTCACTCTCTTTCTTGATCTTTCCATCTCAATCCCTCAATCTCTGTTGTATATGGTACATATATA
>NW_011910941.1:0-1352 GCF_000151845.1 Pteropus vampyrus | reverse complement strand
ACTGGAGAATTTCTTTGAAGAAAGCGATGATGCTGTGTGGTGACACGCCCTCCAGACTTATGAAGTAGAGAGCTGGTGAGGAATCGCTCCTCATTTAAAGATTTGTGGAGACGCTACTCACAGGACATTGTTATGAGTTTTCTAGAATATATAGAAAACGATGAACTAGTGTCAGACTATACTGAAAGAAAAAGGTAACGGGGTGCCACCGGCTCAGTGAGCCTGAGGCAGCAGAGTAGATGGTTGTGTTTGCTTCTCTTCCTGTGACAGGAACCTAAATTACTTCTCTTCCTGTGACAGGAAGCTAAAGTGCTAAAGTTATGTGATTACCAGGAACTGGCTGGAGCACCAGATTCCTACGTAGTGCCAGTGTTAGCCTATGGTTGACTTAAAAGGGACAGTTGTGCTCTGATGATGTCAGAGGGTGATGCAACTTGCACCCAAGGTATGCCAATAGCTGTGGAAGTTGAGGGGCAATTTTACAAAGTCAGCTTGAGAAGAAACACTACCCAAGGCAGTAGAATGGCTTGCTGGGACCCTCTCAAGAATTCTGAGGAAACCCTAACGGAACTCAAGAGATAAAATGAACTTTAAGCATCAGAATTTTCCAGAGGAAAACACCACCAAACTAAGTACCAGTCAAATGAGGTCTTTCTTGCCCCCTGTCATTCCTTCCTACTCCAACTTCACCCTTGGAAAGGCAAGAACAGTCTAATGAATGAGGAAGTAAAGACAGAAACATAAAAATGAAACATAAAAATGATACCAGTGTTCCCTTTGCTTCAGCTCTTCGTCAGCCTACAGCAGGGACTAGCTGGGAGGAGAAAGTTTTTAATTTAGAAAAAAGTTGAGAGTTTGGTGTAATTCTGGAATAGACAAATTAGTTTATCAAAAAAGATTTCTCGTGACTTGGAGACATTACTTTTAGAGTTTGTAGATAAGTTAAGGGGCCTGTCTGAGGTTTCGCCTTGGCAAAAACTTTTGTCACATAGAGTAAGATTGAACAGACAATAGAAAGGAAGAATATGTCTGTCTGTCTGTCTATTATCTATCTATCTATCTATCTATCTATCTATCTATCTATCTATCTATCTATCTATCTAATCTATCTATCATCATCTATCATCTATCTATCTATCTATCTATCTATCTATCTATCTATCTATCTATCTATCATCTATCTATCTAAACATCTATCTATCATCATCATCATCAATCCTTTTTAATTCTGATAGCACCCTACAATGTCTTTTGTGGTACTGCAAATATTTCCTCTCCCACTGTGCTGTTTAGGTACACTCTGCTTGAAACAGAGTGACTACAAGTTAGCATTTAACTTCTTTGAAAGTTTA
>NW_011910940.1:0-2066 GCF_000151845.1 Pteropus vampyrus | reverse complement strand
AATCAGAATCTCTGGGGAGGAACCCCAGACATCCTTTTATTTTGAAAGCTTTCCAGATTATTTCAATGTGCAGCTAAGTTAGAGAACTACTCCCGTCTGCTCTTTCAAGCTTTAGCCCTCCTCCTGTTTCCTTCTCCCCAATGCGGGAAAGAAAGAAGAGAGCCGCATCGCACGGTGCTTTGCGGAGCGACACGGTGATGGTCCTGTGCCAGCTACGTCTTACCCAAAGGGCCGCATCATAGGGTGGGAGCCGGGAGTTAACCCGCCAGTACCGGCGCCCTCACCAACGTGGGAGAGGTAGCGAGTGCCAACAGGAGCTCCCCAACGTCCACGGAATCAGGGGACCGCTCACAGGAGGGTTGAGCTTTGCCCTGTGGGGATGTTCAGTCTCTCTTCTCCTCCCTGCTCTAGTAATACCCGAGGACAACTTTGGAGACAAAGGCTCATAGTGCCTTCTTACGACGGGGCCAGCTTTATGAGGAGTGGCCCTGTGTCCACGCCTGGAAAGGACTGCTCCCTGAACCCAGTCACAGCGCAGAGGCCAATCCTAGCCATCCTTCCTAGTTGCCTCCCTGCACAGGGTGTTTTGTTTTGTTTTTATGTGTTGCTTGTTTCTTCCTGGGATCAGGAGCATCAAGAGTTTGTAAGTAAAACATTTAGTGGCAAATTTGAAGTAAACATTTCTGTTCTTAATTACAATAATATTTGCTGATTTTGACCTGCTCTCACTCTGAGTCATCCTATTAAGCTTATTATGTAGGCTGACATATCTGCCATGCTTTACCCCCTTCCCGTTTAAACTCTCTCCTTTAATAGCACTTATTCACATCGAACATACCATATACTATATTTGTCATGTATTGTGTTTCCTACCCATAGACTGCAGAAAAATGAGAGCAGAAATCTTAGCCTTTTTATGGGCCAGTACTTTATCCCCAGTATTTAAAATGCAGCCTGTGCATAATAGGTGTTCAGTAAATATTTGTTGAATGAATGAATCTAATTTCATCCTTCTAACAACCCAACAAGGGAAGTACATCATCAGGCACATTCTACATATGATGAAACTGAGGTGCTGGAAGTTAAGTACCCAGTTAGAAAGTGACAAAGATGATTTTAAAACCCAGGTAGGCTGACTCTCAGTTCCATCCATTTGATTCTCTCTCATCAGCTATACTTTTAAAGGCAACTCTATAAATGCAGCACTGTGAAGAGAAGCGATTCCTCCAGTTAGTGGTGGGTCTGAACGTGGTCCGTGATGGTTCCTAACTGGGTGTCTTTGGACAGGTAGCATCCCTCTCTGAGATTTTAGCTCATCTGTGAAACAGGGACAACTACCGGACAGCATCGTGGAAATGATTAAGTGGGAGATGGTACATTTCTCCTCTTTTTCGTTTTAATGAGCAGTCCCCCCCCCCACACCCACAGGCTAGCAGAAATTCTAGTGCTGCTGGTAGATGCAGGTGCTTGCCAGCACTTTCCAGGCCTCCCTAGTCTTTTTTCATGGCAGGTCTATGGACAAAGGAAAGGGTACAAGAAAGGTGTTTCAGGAGGTACAAGTAGGCTTGTCTCCACATTTGGGAACATTTTCATGCAAATGTAAAAGAAGTACCTTTTTAGTTCCCCCCAAAATCTATTTCTGTCCACGTTTTCTGTACATGTAGACATCTGTGTAATTTCAGAGATGACTTATGGCTTTGCTAAATGTATAATTGAAAAGAAAACTAATAACTGTCATTTGTTTACTGAAGCAAAAAATTTTAAAGAAGTTTTTAAAATTTAAAGAAGTATTTAAAATTTAAAATACCCTTTGTGGCATGGTTTTGCATTCCGCTGACTTGCTTTTCTGAATACAGATTAAAAATTGTTGATTATTTGCTAGGAAAAACAATACGTGGTTGTATAAATATGAAGCGTGACATCGAACATTCTATTTTTGAATAACAGCTTTATGGAGATATCATTCAAATGCTATAAAATTCACTCTTTGGAAGCATACGATCCATTGGCGTTTCGTATATTCCTATAGCTTTGCAACCACCCCTAGTGTCTCATTTCAGGATATT
>NW_011910939.1:0-2523 GCF_000151845.1 Pteropus vampyrus | reverse complement strand
GTAGTATTTGTCGGGTCCTGAGAATGCATATCTTTCTCAGAAGTAAGAATGACCATCAACAAGAGCCAAGACAGTTAGATGACAACAGTGAGCATCAAGTCCTTGGGACATAGCTAAGGACAGGAAGACAGAGAGGCTGACGAAGTGAGAGCAGAGAGCAGAGAAAAGCAGCTTAAATGGAAATGTATATGCTATATTGAATAGCACTTTTTAAAAACTAAGAATTATAAGAAAATAGCATATACCTTTTACCCAAACTGTAATTTGTACAATGTAACTTTTCATGATCAGAGGACTGCAGTAGCTCAATATCATTATTATAAATGTGAGTTATCATATTGTAGAAAATAATAATGATGACAATAGTAATTACTATTTGTTGAGCTATCTGCTAGCTGCCAAATAATGTATCAGGCATTCTACATTTATGTTACCTAATCTGGCTCTCATTCTAATCTTTCTAGGCAGAATTATTACCTCCATTTAACAGAGAAGGGAAGTGAGGCTCTGAGGGATATGTGACTTGCCCAAGTTCCCATACATTGTCCATGACTGATTTAAGATTATATTTAACTCTGCTTGTTGTTTTAACACCTTTAAAACAACATGTTAATAGAGAACAGTGATTTATCAATTTGCAGAACAAATACAATATTGATTGTGCGACGTGCTGATCAGATTCATCATGGTACCCTGATTATGCTGTCCTTGCAATCTACGCCACAAAGCCAAACAATCAATTAATGCTTTTAAAACGTTTGTTACAATGACACCCAGCTCAATGCACTCTATAAAAATGTCTTTGCTTTCATAGAAATGGGCAGAATGACTATATCTATCACAAGTTCCTATAGTATTTGGCCATTTCCTCAAGAATGTGCAGTAAATAGAGTACTAACAGGTCAAAAATCTAGAAAGTTAACTTTAAATTGTTGAAAAATAACTGAAACATAGAGATTCTAAATTATTTTTATGCCAGATTATACATATTGAACTGAAAAGTGTTCTACAAGACATTATTTCCTGAAATTTTTCACAGATGGCACCTCTATGGATGCCAAATAATCATAAGAAGTACCTAACTATTAGAAAACAAACTTAATTTATTACCCAAAGAGCTCTGCAGGCATTGGCTGATAAATTATGTAAAACATTCAGTGAACATAAATGTATAAAGAAAGAGAAGGAGCTACACACAGAGAAAGTGAATAACTTTATCTAAAATACTTAGAATAAATTAGATTATTTGGGCTGGAATATTTGCTGATACAATTACTGAGTCTGATAGAATAAAAATAATTCTGTTAGTCCTTGTGGAGCTTACATTGAGAAAAAAGGAACACTTGAGTAGAATGCTTATTCCCAGACTACACAATGGACAAATACTTATAGTTGGTTTGAAAATAAAATGCGATGTGAACTATGATTCTATTATGAACTTTATATATAATTTTAAATTTTATATCTTTTCCTTCATAGAAGAACTACCTAATAAAATGTTTAATATCATATAGAGAGAATAACCTAAATATAATAAAGCAATAAAAAGAAAGATCTCTTTAAAATTTTTTAAATTAACTGATTTTTCATCTGTTGTAACAGAGGCTGCAAGTACCCAAAGATCATTTTTCTAAAAATAGCTATAATTAGCAAATGAATGAGACATGAAAGAAAATGATGGCCATTTAGGTCATATTAAAATTGCTACGTAAAATTTCTACTTATGAACAGAGTTTAATGCATCTGCAATCATACTGTCCAACATTCTATTTTTCTTTTTTAAAAAAGAGGATAATATATAATTTATATCTTAAATTACTTTTAAATAAAGACAACCATTTGCTGTTAGATAGCCTTTATGAGAATACTAAAAAAAATTAATAACTTCATTTGAGTCAAATAGATAAAGAATTAAAAAGCATGTAGTTATAACATATTTTAAGTACATAGACAGATCATGGCACATTCTAAGCACTCAAAAAAGTTAAGTTACAAACACCTAGATGCAGAATGGAAATCTCAGAATCAGGTAATGCTATAAGAGGCAAGGAAGGCAGTACCAGAAAGGAAGAAGCATGAGGTTAAAATTCTTGTGCGCTGTTGATGGAAATGTAAACTGGTACAGCTGTTATGGAAAACAGTATGAAGATTTCCCAAAATGTTAAAAATAGAACTGCCATATGATCCAGCAATCTCACTTCTGGTTATCTTTCCGAAGGAAGTAAAAACATCATCTTGAAGAGATATCTGGATCCCCATGTTCATTGCAGCATTACTCACAATAGCCAAGATATGGAAACAACCTGTGTCCATCAAAAGATCAGTGATAAAGAAAATGTTATATATATGAAAACGCTCAGTCATAAAAAAGAAGGAAATTCTGTCTTTTGTGACAACAATGGATGGACCTTGACAATATTATGCTAAGTGAAATAAGTCAGAGAAAAAACAAACAAATACTGTATATTTTCATTTATAAGTAGAATCTAAAAAAGTTGACCTCTTAGAAACTGAGAGTAGAAT
>NW_011910938.1:0-1199 GCF_000151845.1 Pteropus vampyrus | reverse complement strand
CGCTAGCCTGGTTTGTTTGTATGTGTATATATATGTATAGATAGATAGATAAATAGATAAGAACTTAAAGACAAAATAGTGCTGTATTTTATTTACTACTTTTTAAACATATACTAAATTTTTATATTGATTTCTCCTTGACATATTCATATTCATTTTTTAGTTTTGTCATATTCCTATATTCCTTAATTAAATCTTTTCTATGATCTATCATGATAGAATATTTTTGGAGTTTATTTTAGTGTTAGATTTTTTATTTATAAAAGTATATACTTTTTATATTCACAAGAATATGTAATTGGTTTGTAAAGTATTTACAAATAAGTTTCTTTAGAGTTTCAGTACTAGGCCAATATCGTAAAACATGTGGGGAAATTTTCCATTACTTTCTATGATAGAAAATAAATTTCAATAATTAATGGTTCTTTTAGAAGATCAGAGTAATGAAAATTCATCTAAATATGGATACAATTTTAACTTTTATAAACATTTCCCCGACTTTTCCATAACTATTATTTTACTATATTTGTTTTCTTTATATTCATTAAACTAATTCTGCTAAAATATATTTTTTTGAGAAAATATTATAGAATGACATAACGAACTATTTTTGTCTAAATCTGTTACTGAACACATTCTACAAATATCAAATGTACTATAAAGGAGAGTAAATAAACCACCATCTCCCATATTTAAACTTAAAGAGTACATAGAAATTACTATTACCTTTAATTCATATGTAACAAAGCATTCAAAATAGGCAGAGCCATCCAAAGGCCATACTAGAGCAGAGAGCCTGGTATATAGATTTCACAGAAAAGAGGAGAGGTCAGTGACAGAATACACATAAAAATTTACCCCCAAATTTCCCTGTGTGTAAAATTGCTAAGAACAGGTCTGAGATCTAGTGGTTAACACACTAAATTCTGTGAAAATAAATAGGAATTTAAAGAAATGTACTACTTCTAGACAGAAGGAAAATGATTGGGGAGGAGATGGTATCCCCTGGAGGCTGTTGGTAAAGGATGAAAAGGAAGAAACAAGTGAAAATTAAGGGTCTTAGAGAAATCAGAAAAGCCTAATCCCTCTCTCTTCAAAAATAATTAATTTATTAATTAAAATGCTCATTGTTATATATGCCCATACCTACTATTGTTAATCAAGGAAAGTATATGACATTTCACAATAATGGGAATATA
>NW_011910937.1:0-2481 GCF_000151845.1 Pteropus vampyrus | reverse complement strand
GGTTAACAACATGATTTTTAATGTCATGCCAAATGGAGTTATAATTGCAGTCCTTTACTTATTAGCTAAATGAAGTTCTCCACTTATTAGCTGAGTGAGTCTAGACAAGTTTCTTACACTCACTAAGCCTTGGTTGGCTGATCTGAAATTGTGCTACAAAGGGGCAGATTAACCAATCGGAATTCATCGAGGTCTGCTACTCAAAGGCTGCTCTATGGTTCCATCCTCTTTATTGCTGCTGTTAGTTGTTGGTTCCCTCCCCCACCCCCATAATACACTATTAGATTAAAAAAATAAGATTTCCCTTCAGCTGATAGTTTTGAAGATTATGCTGACTCAGGGTTTAAAAAGAAAGATGTAAATGACTTGTAAAGCAATCATTGCTTGCAGGCTGGATCTGGCACATTTCACAAATTCTAAGAGCTCACAGGATTCCACAAATACAGGAACAGCCAGAATAGGCAGCATCATTGCCTCTGGGCTGAGAGTAGTCTATATGTACCTCTCTAAGCGTTAACTCTTGCAAGGCTATATCTGCTAGAGAGGGTAGCTTTAAAGCGCTGAATGGACTAGTGGTAACCCTGATTATAGTCCTAAGTATGCATAAAATACAGACTGCTGAGAATGAAGCTATGTTCAGCAAACCTCTTGTGACTTTTGTTGTAACCTTCCAAGAAAGAAATGGAAATAGGTAAGTAAGAAAGATTTTGAGGATGTAAGTGTAACAGGTGGGAGAAAAATTTGGAAAAGAGGCCACAAGATAAAACTAAATATGGTTCTAGAACTCTCTTCTGGAAATCTAGAAATCTAAAACTAAATATGGTTCTAGAAATCTCCTCTATAAATCTCCTCTGTTATAAAATGAATCAAACCTTTTAAAAAACTATTTATCACAATATCTGTTAAAAATCTGATGTTTCTGCTATTATCAGCATATTGAATTCTCTTTAGCTAGATTATGGTACTTGGGGTACAGGAACAGTCATTATTTTTGAGTCAAAATAATTAGTCACTCAGTCTTCTGTAGTTTTCAATATGGAGTAAACAAAAAAAACCCCTGATTTGTTCATTATTAATACTTTCTGGTTAACTAGAATATGAACAAGATAATGTGAAGAAATACAGATGTATTGTTTATAAGGCAAAATGTGATCTCTCTAATGATGATATCATTATCAGAAGGGATTTCTTGTTTATAAAAAGCCTGAATAGAGAAGAGTGGAGCCAAGTCATGAAAAGAAAGAATAAGCTCTTGGTGATATCACATAAGACTGCCAGTCACGTCTGATGCTAATCTCACCCTTCTTTTCAGTTATGGAAACAAAAGTTTTCTTTCTTTGCTAAGATTTTGGTTACTTGTTACCAAAAATTGGTATTAAATTGGTATTGAATTGCTGTCCTAATTGGCGGAGATGGAAACTGTTCAACATGAATCATTTGGAGAAGTAGCAAGGATAGAAACATTAAGAGATTATCATACTGTTTTCTTAAAGGTCGTACCGGGGAAAGCTGGGATAGTTCAGATGAAATTATAGCAACAGTTCCATAGCCAGTATCTAAAAAAGATGATAAGTTAATAATGGTAGAACATTCTAAATGAAAGAAATTAAAGAAGTTGTATAGCTATACAATCACAATCTCAATATTAGATGTATGGAGAAGTATCCAAAAAATAAAAGCTGACTCTGTTTCATGATACTAAATTAACCACCATCTGTTTTGCTATAACTGAATGGCTTAATTTCCCCGAAACTCTTAGCTATCAAAAATTGTGTTACAAAAATCATTGTTTTAGAGGAAAGGAGAGGTTAGAGAGTAAATAGTGGCAGACTCACAATAGCAATTTTTTCTTAAAGATATTTCAATGATAATGGATTCTCTTGTTAGAAGTATATTCTGTACTGAAAGCTAAAATAATAAATTGATTGATCAAAAATGAGAAAATAAACCCAAACACCACTGAGCAATTCTCGAAGAGCATTTACTTATATGAAAGCATTTCTAGATTATTAAGATACATTTAAAAATAGGTCTCAACTATAAATAAGATAATGAAAGCATCCTCTGAGAAGCCAACCATTCAAAGTGGTTAGATGTTTGCATGAACAAGCAATAGGCTATTTCCTATGTAAATATTATATTGTCCACAGAGGCATAATGCAAATATATTTTCCTAACTACCAATTGAGTTAGGTACATGGGACTTGTAAAATAGAGGAGTACTTTTAAAAATGGACATTTGTTTGCAAATTTCAACCTGATTTGTTAGGGTTACCTCTAACAAACTTGAACTGTAAGGGGTAGCTACAAAAGATGGGATAAGAGGCACATACGTAAAAACCCATTCTGGTGAGGAGAGGTTTGAAACTCAGCTTCGGGAATTGAGGTTCGAGTCGCTGTGCACCCAAAGGTGGATTTGGGGCCTGGTAAGTAATTTGAATAAGTTAGTGAATAAATTAGAGGGCCCTGCAGACCTGGAAT
>NW_011910936.1:0-1149 GCF_000151845.1 Pteropus vampyrus | reverse complement strand
TCAGCAGTGTATGAGGGTTCTGGTTTCTCCACCTCTTCACCAGCATCTGCGATTATCTCTCATTTTGATTGTAGCCATCCTAGTGAGTATGAAGTAGTATCTCATTGTGGTTTTGATTTTCATTACCTTAAGGATTAATGATATTGAGCATCTTTCCATAATACTTATTGGCCATTTCTACATCATTTTTGGAGAAATGTCTATCTAAATCCTTTCCCCATTTTAAATTGGGTTCTTTGTCTTTTTCTTGTTGAGATATAAGTGTTCTTTATATATTCCATGTATAAGTCCTTTATCAGATATATGATTTGCTAAATCATGTATTTTCTGGCTTATCTTTTCACTTTCTAGATGGTGTCCTTTGAAGGATACAAGTTTTAAATTTTTATGAAGTCCAGTTTACCTAGTTTTTCTTTTTTGCTTGTGCTTTCAGTTTCATATCTAAGAAAACATTGCCTAGTTATAAAGGTTTACTCTTATGTTTTCCTCAGAGAGTTATGTAGTTTTTACTCTTACACTTAGATATTTGATCCATGTTGAGTAAATTTTTGTATATGGTGTGAGTCAGGGGACTGAACTTTATTCTCTTGCATGTGGATATCTGATTGTCCCATCACGAGTTGCTGAAAAGACTCTGTTTTAGTCTGTTTAGGCTGCTATAATAAAATGTTATATACATTTAATAGCTTAAACAACAAATGTTTATTGTTTATAATTCTAGAGGTTGGGAAGTCTGAGATCAAGATGCTGGCAGCATCAGTGTTTGGTGAGGGTCAGCTTCCTTGTTCCTAGATACTGTCTTTTTGTTATAACCTCACATGGAAGAAGGGGACAGCGGAGCTCTCTTGGATCTCTTTCATAAGGGCACTAATTGCATTCATGAGGGTTCTGCCCTTATGACCTAATCACTTACCAAAGCCCCACCTCCAAATACTATCACTCTGGGGATTAGGTTTCTACATAGGAATTTTAAGTGGACACAGACATTCAGACTTTAGCAGACTCTTATTTTTAAATAGTGGTAAAATATACCTAACATAAAATTTACCATCTTAATAGTTTTTAAATGTACATTTCAGTAATGTTAAGTACATTCACATTGTTGTGAAACCAATCTCTGTAACTTTTTCATCTTGCAAAACTGAAATT
>NW_011910935.1:0-1442 GCF_000151845.1 Pteropus vampyrus | reverse complement strand
TTCATGCCTCCCACCTACCATACAGTAGCCATTCCATAAACGCTGGTTGTTGAGATGGCAGGTGGACGGATGGATGGACAGACAGGCAGACAGACGGTTGCCATGGCACACTTCGTTGCCCGCCTCCCCGCCTCCTGCTTTTCGTCTTCCCTCAGCCCCGGTTCCTGCCCTTAGATAACGTGCTCTTCAGAGCTGTTCCGGTGGACTTTCTGGTATCAGTGTCTGATAATGCTGTTCCTCCCCCACCAACCCCGAGCCCCGGAACATGAGAACTTAGTGTGCACGTCTAGAAGGCCCTCAGGCTCTCCAGGATGAAGTCGAGATTCTTCCAGGTGGCGTTGGAAGGCCTTGGCGACCGTCCTGTCTGACTGACAGCTCAGCCTCAGGTCCCTCTGCGTTCCCCCTCCTTCCCCCCCACCCGCCCATATCCCCTCGCACCCCAGCCGCGTCCGTCCCAGGGCCTGGGGCGAACCAGGGCGTGGGCCCCGTATCACTCTGCGTGCGCCGTTGCTTCTCTCCAGGCCTCCTCCTTCTGTCCCTGACAACTCTTCGTACTGTTTACTCTTGAATCGTGACACATTCCCGATCCTAAATGGGCGTGGCCACCGGCATCTTTGCCGCTCTTGGCACCTGCCTCTGCGTCTACGTACTCGTCTTTGTCCTCAGTAGCCTGTGGCTTCCTTTAGGGCAGGCACTATTTATTTTTTTAATCTCTGTTTTCCCAGAGCCTATCACAGGGCCTGACATTTCGGAAATACCGAATGAACACGTGGAGGAAAACCTAACTAATTCTGTCATCCCGTGTGTCACGTGCACTGTTAAACATACTTAGTGGAATGACATTAAGTATCTCAGGCCAAATTTAGCAAACATATCATGGCTCATTTAGCGAGCTAAAAAATATGCAATACGTAAGGTGAATATTTTCTGAGAGGGGTGATATTTGGTACCCAATTCCACTTCTTGTCACTGTCACCATCTAGTTCTTTCTGTGTAAATTATTTCACCTTTTGAGGCCTTAGTTTCTAAATCAGCAGAATGGAGGTGATGGTGCTTTCCTGAGCAGGCTGGTGGGTTAGACCACGTGCTGCCTTAATGTCTGTCCCAACGTGAAAATTCTATAATGAGTGTTTTCTGAAATATGCTGTTTCCACTATCACTCTGAATATAATTTTTCTAATAAGGAACTGTATTTTTTTATCAAGTACAAACCTTGATATTAAAAGGAAAGTCACAGAATAAATAAACATTTTAATGTGAGGAAACAAGCTAAAATGAGTGGGTGTGAATCTTTTGAATTCTAAAACAAGTCTACAGCTGTGCTACCCTGAACAAGCCCGATCCCGTCTGATCTCGGAAGCTAAGCAGGGTCCGGCCTGGTTAGTACTTGGATGGGAGACCACCTAGGAAGACCAAGTGCTGCAGGCGTAAAAAATAAATAA
>NW_011910934.1:0-1128 GCF_000151845.1 Pteropus vampyrus | reverse complement strand
CTAAGTGGCCAAATGAGATATATAGCAATGAGATTAGGATTTAGAAGAAAGCAAGAGTTCTTCCTGTTGAGGGAATCAGAGAAAAATTTATGGAGAAAGTGATCATTTGATGAAATATGAGAAATATGTGCATTTTCAAAGTGATAGTGTGGGTAGTTTAGGTAAGGAGAGATTCAAGAGCCTGGTCAGCATGAAGGCAAGAAGGTAGGACATGCGCTTGACACAGAGCAGCCCAGTATGTCAGCTCATCGACACGCATGGGCTATGAAGGGAGCAACCAGGAATCAAGTCTAAGCCATCTCACAAAGGGCTTTGACTTGCACACTAAAGAATTTGGACGTTTTATCCAGGACAGTTGAGTTTCTATTCCAGATGCCTACCTAGATCATGGAAGAAAAGTATCTCAGATTTGAGTTTCCAGTCAATTTCCTTTGAGCTTCATATCAAAAGCAGTTGTTCTGGGTTGGGTTTTTCTCAGCTTCACTCTGCCTATACTTTTAATTTCTTCCTGAGCTTAGATAAGGCTTATTGGCACATTATTAGCCGTAGATCTTTAACAAAATTACTAATTACAGAGAGCCCCCCATTTGCACCGGTAAATTATATTTATTTTATGGTCACTATCAATTTTTAAGTACTTTATGCTTCCCTCTTCCAATATGTTTTACCATATTCAGCCCTAGACTTTCCATTACCACTTCCGATAAGTAAACAAGTATTCTGAGAACATATCCATTATTTCCCATGACCACAGAAGGTGAAAAAGTAATAGCAGCGAAAAAGGCAGAGACACAGGAGGGAACTTCACCCAACTCAATTTATTTCGCCTACCTTCCAAAAAAAACCCTCAGTTCACTTTCTGTTAGTTTGAAATAATACTCTCTGTGACCTTTCGATAAAATATATAAATAGCATATTTGAAATGCCTACTATATAACTACAAAGATATTCAGATCTAATTAAATTCAGTTGACAACTCAACTGCAAATCACGTATACACACACGCTATTTGAGTTTCTTCTGCAAATTTAATTTTCATCCTAATTCTGGAAATAACTAACCCCTTTTTCACTACATCAAGTTTTGGGTCCTCAACTCTCCCTCAAGTAAGTACAACTTTGAGTATCT
>NW_011910933.1:0-1622 GCF_000151845.1 Pteropus vampyrus | reverse complement strand
TCTGGCCTCTCATTCTCAGCACTGTTAAAAATTGGACTCGCAATCCTCTGACTTCCCCTGACTTTATTGATCCAAGCGCCTCAAAGCGTTAGTCCACAGGTAGTGGTATTTGTGAAAACAGAACCATAGAGGTCTAGAAGGTTGCTTTATTTTTTGTCCACTTGTCTGTCCATCTGTCCGTCCATCCGTCCATCTGTCCATCCATCCATCCATCCATCCATCCATCCATCCATCCATCCATCCATCCATCCATCCATCCACCCACCCACCCATATCCACATATCCACCCATCCAGTCATCCATCCATCCATCCATCCCAACACCCCTGGCCTACCCTAAACTAACTAGAGCAACAAAAAGTTCAGTACACAAAGGCCTGGGTTTGTAATGAGCTGAGCCCATTTGAGGAAGAGAAAGGAGACCATGCAGACGGAAAGTGGGGACCCAGAGGGAACCAGAGAGGGAGGGGGGGCCCCCAAGGTCAGGAACATGGGCTTTTTTCCCCACTGGGAAATAATTTTTATTGAGTCCCCACCAGCTGCGCAATCTGTAGCTGACATTAAGCTCCTCTTCCTTTGCAATTTGGTCTTTCTTCAGTGGTCCCATGATGCATTCTTCTTCTCCACAGTGTGGAAGTGGCCACGGCCAACCTGGGAGGCGGTGTCGGTGAACTGAAAGTCAGTCTTCTCGAGGGTCCGCCGTTTGGTCTGCACCAGCGAGGACTGGCGGAAGGTGAACACTTGCTTCTTGGTTCCCACCATATAGCCTTCCAGCGTGACAAAGTCACTGGTCACTTCGCCGCAGTGCACAGCGCCACCCAGAGGGCTGACACTCTTGTCAGACAGGTCGTGACCGGTGCAGGCGTTGTTCTTGATCAGTTTGCCACTCTCGATGAGGTGGCCTGGCCAGTTTCGTAGATCTTGTTGATCTCAGTGCGGTGATGGCAGCCTTTCTGCCCAGCCCAGGCACAGAGAAAGCCCCTCGGGCAAGACGTCACGCCCCAATACAGGCAACCTTGCGAAGCCCTCGGTGGGTCTTGCAGGGCAGCTTCTTGGTGTGCCAGAGACTAGTGACCCCTTCATAGCCTTTGCCCTTGGTCACCCCAATAACACTGGTCATCTCGTTCTAATATGACACTTGGTTCCCAGGGACCCGCTGCTCCAGCCTCTCATGGGTCCAGTCCCATTTCTCAGCCACCACGCCTCCGCTCACCTGGATCACCATGAGGTGGCCCTCATCTGGCACAGAGGAAGCAGGCGCGTCTGGGTGTGGGCGATGACGCCGATGACCTGGCAGCACTTCTTCATGTTGTCGAAGTCCTCTCCAGCTGCTTCTCACCATCGTCATCCTGCCGCTTCTTGCAGTATTTGGCGAAGGCCTTCTTCTCAGATTTATGTAAGAACAGAAGCACCTTTTGCACACATCGCTGATATGCTCAGCAAAAATGGTCTTGAAGGTACGAGGGCCTTGAGGTTTCCACGTAGCCCACGTGCCCACAACCATCACGGGCGGCGTCTCCACAATGGTCACAGCCTCCACAGCTTCCTTCTTGTTCACCTGGGATCCTGGCCTGTCGACCTCTTGCAAGATGTGGTCATGCCAGCCTTGTAGCCTAGGAGCTG
>NW_011910932.1:0-2471 GCF_000151845.1 Pteropus vampyrus | reverse complement strand
AAAAATGTATTTTTGCATATACCAACTCAATTTTTAAAAATTACTACCTAAACTACATAGCCAAGAGAACAAAGTGAAGTTTGTATAGAAAACTTAGAACTGTACTTACTAACTCACTACCATCAAAGGAAAACCAAACTTTTCCATTTGTCGCCTCTCCTCTCAGTTATTATTTTTATTGAAGGATAATACTCCCTTTTTTAGTGCACAGTTCTTTTTCGTTATTGTTTTTTAACCTGTTACCAAAGTTAGCACCTTTCAAATGTTTTTTAAGAAACTTGTAATCATATGTCACGGAAACTCTTTAAAATAATTCTATGAAAGCATACAAAGTTTTGCACTACAAAGATTGTGAGGCCCTAGTATGGTCTCTCATTGAAGTTGAGACTTCATAGGCCAGAATTTCTACAAGGTGTAACACAAAGTGAGAATTTACATGAAATTTACACAAAATGTAGGGCAACAATGTACTTTGATGTAAATATTGTGAATGGATGGAATCCATTCTCAGGTAGAAATGGATCTTATGCAAGAAGCTACTGACCAAACACAGGCAAGTTCACCTTTGGATTTCTTTGCAAATATTAACTTTCATGAAAACTGTCATTTCTGACTTCAATCTTTTTTTTTTTTAAAGCAATGTTGTTGTTGTTTTTTTTTAATCACAGAAAAGTTTGTGCTGAAACAATTTCCTTACAACCTCTCTTATCTAACTGAAGACCTTCATCCTTCCCAGCATTTTAGTGTAGTTCTTTTGCTGGAGTCTAACAAAGTCAATCCAGTGACAGATAAAACACATAAAACAATTTTATTCATTGATTTTAATATCAGAAATCTCAATCCACTCATTTCTAACTTCATTTTTTGGATAATTAAAGTTAGAGAGAATTTTGATTTTAAAAACAGGACAACTTTGGTATTCAATGAGGGTTAATGTCTAAAATTCACTGGCAACCTTTTATGATCTTTCTATTTCAACATGTTGCCATGTATTTTAGGTAATATTCTCAGAATTAATATTTCTTTCATTCTCTAATATCTACACCCTAATTTATGAATCCTTGGTACTCTCTTCTACATTAAAAAGAACTATATTCTAGTACTTTTTAATGTATCTCAGAGATGACAATCCTTAACAACATAATCCTTAAACATTTAGTATCTCCCACCTACCCCCACAAAAAGGAAAATCAGGATATTTTCAGAGAACACATTTCCCATATTTAGAGGGGTCATTAATATGCTGCTCTTAAAGTGCCATTCCCACCTTTCCATCGTCTCTACTGCCCTCAGAGATTCTGACTGGATTTGTCTGAGGAAAAGCCCAGGTGTTGGGAATTTTTTTAAGCTACTCATTTAATTCTAAGGTGCACTTATGGTTGAGAGCCATTGAAAAAGAATAAAGGAATACACTTCTGTAGAAAGAGTACTGTTTCTCTGTGAAACTACTTTATAAGACACCTTTCTCATTAAATTTAAAGTCAAGATTGTAGCTACATGTCTATGTCTTTTCTTGCCACTCTCAAAAGTTCCTATGACTCTCAAGCATAAATGAATCCTTTCTCTTTCTCCCACCACCACCCCTAGAAGGAAGCTCGTAGAAGGGTCTCACTTGAGAATCTTAGTGGCAGTTACACAGCTCATGTGAAGAGCCTATTCAAAGTTCCTTAGAATTAGATGAGGGAGTAGGCCTATGTTCAGTCTAGCTGGCCCATTGGTTCTCCTGCTGGCCCAGTGGCATGGCATGAAACCCCAGCTCCATTGGTTTCACGAACTCTCACTTCTTTCAGGTGCTCCATCCCAGGTAGCTCAACCAAGCAGATGCTCCCCTCTTCCAAGCCCTCTTTTCCTACCTCTCAGGATTTTATTCTATTTTATTGGGTCCACAAATCATCAAAATGCTTTAGAAAGTCCAATATTGCAGTAGATTGTAACTGAATATCTCAGACTAATAAACATTTCAATAAAATGTGTATATATCACAAGATTAAAAGCAAGAAAGTAGAATAACATGGTGCGAGCATGATTCCTGATGATAAAATGCACAGGCCAACCTATATTACGTACATACCAAGTATATATTCTTGTGTCCACTTTGGCTTTCCCCACTCATGGGATTGTGCCGGCTAGGCAAAACAATGGCGTGCTCCATGGAGTGACAACTGTGGCGACTCTCTCCAGGCATTCTCTCACTTTAGTCCAGGGTTTCTCATTCTCAACACTACTGACTTTCTGGACCAGATAATTTTGTTGTAGGGAATTGTAGTATCCATTAAAGGTTGTTTAGCAGTGCTGCTGGCCTCTCTACTCAGTAAATGCAAGTAGTTCCCTCAAGATGTAACAACCCAAAATGTCTCTAGACATTGTCAAATGTCCCTTGGGGGTGCAGGTGAGGTAAATTGTTCCCCTGTGAAAATCACTGGTTTAGTTTGAAGATATTTTGTGCCTGCTTGGCATTATTTATATATATA
>NW_011910931.1:0-2090 GCF_000151845.1 Pteropus vampyrus | reverse complement strand
TTTCCAGGATTAGGGTGTGAACATCTTTGGGGTGGCGCTGTTCTGCCTAACACTTCCATTGAATTACTTCCAGTCTAAAAACTGATTTATAGAGCACTTAATATTTGCCAGGCTAGGTGATAGTTAATATTTTCAAATATCCTGTGAAATTAGTGATATAAACCTTAAAAACATAGAGAGGTGGGTTACCACTCTTTATTTAACTGAAGTAACTTATCTCTATATTTCTATGTAATTATTCTCTATAAACTACTTATTAATAAGCAAGAAGTATTTATCCTGTATTAGGGAAATAATTTCCTTTAAATTCTACTACGAATATGACTTGCTCAGAAGTGGACCACCATTATTTAAACTCTTATAATTCAGAGTTAATTAACACCTTTATATGTGTCTTTATCAGTATAATAAAATCTCCATTTCTAATTAAAAAGCAATATGTATTACTTATGACGTGATCCTGTATTAATAGATTACATGAAATATTTTCTTCTAGTTTTAATAGTTAATTGTCATGAATATTGCACAATAAATACTCTTAATAATTGGTTTACTTAGGTTAAAATATTTTTTCCTTTAAACTGTCTCTTGCTTGGCTGTAAATTGGATGCTTTTCCATACTCCATTATGAGCTAAAGGGAAACCATTGTATAGTTCTATTATTTAAGATTCCAAAGAAAGCATTTTGTAGCATTCATTTACCAAAATTTGATAATACCTATGACTTTAAAATTAGCAAAGACAGAAAAAGTGGCAATTAATAATAGTGAAAAATCTAAAAGGTGTCAGGATTAAGGTGAACATACAGTAGAATCACACTGCAAGAGACAACTGGTTACGAAGCCTCCTAGTGTTTGATATTACTCCGACTTGATTACAAACAATTCTGAAACAAATAGATCCTGTCTTTGACATTATGCTGAAGGACATGCTCAGAAAGAGCTTTCTTTTCTTACGTGCCCTTGAGCTAAGCATTAGAATTTTGAAGGGGCAATGTAAAATAAAAGAGTAGGCAGTATTGGCAATATATGTGTAGATTCACATTTTACGCTTACAAATGCAAATGTACAATGTCAATTATAGTATAACACATTTCTAGAGTGGTTTTATGTTCAGAAAACATAACAAGAAAAAGAAACATCCTTGCAATGTTATCAAGTTTAGAGGGAAACTTTGTAAACAGATTTGATAATAAATTAAATATTCAGATGATACATATGAAAATATTCAGTTTTTCAGTTGTAAAACATGTTAAGACTTCTCTCTAATAAATACCACTGTGACACACTCTTTGGTAAACTGTGGGCAATGTGTATGAATGTGATTTTAAAATAATGGGATATCTTATCTCTATTTGCTATGTCTTTATAGCATTATTTTTACTTAAAATATGCAAATGAAGAACTATATCAAGCAAGAAAGAGAAAATGTGGTGCTTTTTGAAGTGATATAAGTAATCCCTTTTAAAATTATTTAAGGTTTATTTTGGAGCCACGCTGTTTAATATGGTAGCCACTGGCTACATGTAGCTATTGAACACTTGAACTGTAGCTTGTTCAAACTGAGACCTGTTGTAAGTGCGAAACACACTGAATTTCAAAGACTTAACATGAAAAAAAGTAGAGTATTATATTGATTACATGTTGAAGTGATAATATTTTGGATATATTGCATTAAATACATACATTATTTAAAATTGTTTTAGGCATTTCTTGCCTCTCTTTGAATATGACTACTAGAACATTTAAAAATTACATATGTGGCTCACATTTGTGGTTTGCCTAATATTTGTGATAGAGTGTTGTTCCAGACTTTCTTAATTACTGAGATACTTCCCCCCTTTTTGAGGGGGATGAAATTTTAATTTATAAATTAATGATAAAACTATAAAAATAAATATACTTAAAAGATATGGTAAAATATTAAAGTGTTAAAATAAGCATTTCAAATTTTGTCATTGAATTTTATTCTTGAATCAAGATATAGAAGAGAATTGGTCCAAAGGATATTTACAAATGTGTCCACTAATCAAAACTGAGAAAGAAGCTATTATAGCTCTCTGCCCTCCAGCCTACTCAGAAAAGTCTGTG
>NW_011910930.1:0-1939 GCF_000151845.1 Pteropus vampyrus | reverse complement strand
AACAATTTGCTGCAGAAATTAGTTACATGATAACAAATTCATCTGAGCTAATTCCAAGATTATATATGGGTGTATGTAGGAAAAGTCTTTGGAGAACCCTTTTGCCTAGAAACTTTGGCACAGAAACTTTGACATATATGTGATTCCAAAAGACTATCAAGAAATTTATTCCAGCAGAAATACTACTAGCTTGGGCTGAAAGGAACTGTGACTATACAAAATGAAAGATTCCTAAAATTGTGTCAGTAGAAAATGGACTAATAGCTTTCTCAGCTGTAAGTATGTGCTACCCTTCCAGGAAAAAAAAAAAATAGAATACTGTCAAGAGCAGAGCAGAGCTGTAGTTGCAGTGGTAGAAGCCAAAAAAAGTAAATCTAAGAAGATGGACCCATAAGCCAGAGCATTAAACCACAGATTATTATTCTTAGTCCTTGAGACCTAATATAATTTGTCCTGTTAGATTTCACACTTGTTTGGCAGTAGTGACCTTTTTATTTCTTCTGGTTTCTATCTTGAGAACGGGATTGTCCATCCTCTATCTTTCTCACCATTGTATTTTAGAAATGAACAAACAAACAAACAAAAAAACTCATTTTCTAGTTTCACAGGTGGAGAGAAATTTTGCTCCAGGGTGGATCATTCTCATAGTCCAATCCGCACCTGAGTTAGGTGATGAGAGTTGGGACTTTTTAAGTTGGTTATACTTATATGAAATTTTGGAGTTAGAATTGATGTTAGTGTGAGTTAAGAATTTTAGAGATGTTGAATTGGGTGAACATATTTTGTATATGAACAAATGTAAATTTGGGGGGAGGGCATACAGAAAATTTTAGTGAATTGAATAGTGCTCCCCCTATAACCCCAAAAGTAATGTCTACAAAGAAACTCAGAAGGTGACCTTATTTAAAAATAGAGTCTTTGCAGAAGTAATTAAAATAAAGATGGAGATGTGATAATACTAGATTAAAGTAAGCCATAATTTAACAGGGATGTCTTCGTACGTGAAAGGAGATACACAAAAACAGAATAAGGTAATGTGTGAATAGAGGCAGAAATTTGAGTGATGCTGATATAACCAAGGAAAGACAAAGATTGTCAGCAACCACAAGAAGCTAGGAAAAAGGCATGGGATAGTTTGACCTACTAAGTTTTTAGAAGGAACCAACCTATTGAAAGCATGATATCAATCTCCTTTCTTCCAGAATGAGAAAAGATGAATTTCTGTTATTTTAAGCCACTGCATTTGTGATAATTTATTGTGGAACCTCTAGAAATCAAATACATATTATAAAATAGAAAAGTATTTCTGAGAACATATTTAAATATTACAAAAATGTTCATTAATTATTTACATTGCTATAAGAATTATATAATATTTGAGAAAAAAATATTTAAAATGTAAATAATAATCCAGGCAGAAAAATGGAAAGTTTGATATATTATACTTGTATTTCTTGTAGAATCGAACTGTGTGTTTGCTCACGCTTATGAAATTAAAAAAAGATAAATTAAAAATATGTTCAATTGGTAGTTATTTAATTCCATTTAGTCTTTCAAAAATATTCCTCTTTGAAAATTGTTCATATGTTCTAATAATATATGGCTATCTATACATTATAAGGATATATATAGGGAAAAGTAAACTATCCAATTAGACACCTCAAAGTTTCACGTGACTAAAAACTTTAGGTCAAACAATATTAATATTCATGATTAAACATCTTAGATTAATAAAAAAGATTAGAAAGAAATTAAAATATATTAAAATTAAAATAGTGTAGTTTTCACAAAATATCTTCTCAATGAAATTCAGTTGCAACTTCATAGTTAATAATGGCAGGATCCACCTAGCTGTGGAGAGTGCTGAGAAAGTGGTTTTTCTGAACACAAATGAAACCTTTTGAAATGTGACTATAAAATTTATAATAATAAAATGGTG
>NW_011910929.1:0-1259 GCF_000151845.1 Pteropus vampyrus | reverse complement strand
CTCAACTTCCATAATCTCATCTATTCAAATCAGTCACCCAATAATGCCACTGTATCATTGCTCTCCTTTAATCAAATACTGTTCCAAAATTATTATTTTGCTTTCAAGATTATAAATATTGAGTACTTGTCTCTTATTGCAAATTCTTGCCTCACCTCTTTCATTCGCAAGAGAAAATCAAATTGGTTTCCATCTTCACACTAACCTAGTTAATTGAATCCTGTCACCTTTTACAGCCAATCATTCCAATTCACTATCAACTACTGAACAACTGAAACTACCTTTTTCTTTTAATTATTCTGGGTGAAAATTTTCTTAAAGTAACTTATTTGTAAAAAGGAAAAAGAAAAGTCTTTGACCAAAATTTTCATAAACTTTTTTTTTTCATTAGGAAGTAAACTATAGAGTTTCCCAGTTACTCTTGATCTTTCATTTTTGTATAATATTCCAAAGGAGAAATCCTTGGCCACCTTTTAGTTTTCCTGAGATTTCTTTTCTAAAATGGAGCCAGGTTAGAACATTGCTATGTTAGCTATAAAATGGACTTTTGAAGCCAAGTGTAGCACTTTCAAAATGTCAACATGTCTTCATTTCTGGAAATGGGCATCAGCCCATAAAAAAAGTCTCAATGGAAGAACTCATATCTTGTTACAAAGTGTAAGATGATGAATTTTTGCTAATCTTAATTAATATGTTACTAGGCATATTACTTTGAGAGGTGAATCCTAAAACCCTCTATGTGAAGGTCAGGAAAAAGCATATACTTTGTTCAATAGAACTTAACTCCCATTTATGGCTTTTCCATTCAGTTGAGGCTTGACATGGCCTATCCCTACCACCTAGGTGTTTTTAAAATTATCTTCAGGGATTCACACTATAAAGTGATTCAGATCAACTTATAGATTCAGTCATCCTTATATCCATCTAGTCTAATTCTGACTGCTGATATCTGGGAAGGATATATGACTAAATGATAATGTTTGTGATTTACATCTTCATATGTTAAAAAAAATTTTTGTCCATTTTAGGTATCAGGGCCTAAAGTGAAACTATATTATACTTATTACGCTTCCATGCATAATACTGTTTCACTCATATCTGGCCCTATGGGTAAATTTTCTAGGTACTAGGATAACCCATTCAAGTACAAAACTCTGTATTCATTTAAAAATCTTTAGCATTTCTATAGTTATCTGTCTATATATAATTATAAAATACATTATGTGTATTCTTGTGTTCTTATACAAAAGCTATTAAAC
>NW_011910928.1:0-1481 GCF_000151845.1 Pteropus vampyrus | reverse complement strand
ACACGGACCAGTGAAACAGAATCAAGAGTCCAGAAGTAAACCCGTATTTATGTGGGCAAATAATTTTGGACAAAAAAGCCAAAAACATACAGTGGAGAAAGGAAAAGTTCTTCAATAAATGGTGCTGAGAAAACTGGAAAGCCACTTGCAAAAGAATGAAACTAGACTGTTGTCTATCGCTACACAGCAATATTAACTCAAAATGGATCAAGGACCTAAATATAACACCTGAAACAATAAAATGCATAGAAGAAAACATAAGAACGAAACGAAACTCAAAGACCTTGGATTTAGGATTTTATGAATTTAACATCAATAGCAAGGGAAGTGAAAGCTAAAATAAATGAATGAGACTACATCAAACTAAAAAGCTTCTGCTCAGCAAAAGAAATCGTCAACAAGGTAAAGAGACAACCATTCGAATGGGAAAATATATTTGCAAGCAATGCTTCCGATAAGGGCCTAATATCCAAAATTACAAAGAACTCATACAACTCAATAACCACAAAAAAACAAACGATCCAATCAAAAATGGGCAGAGGACCTGAACGGACACTTCTCCCTAGAGGACATACAAATGGCCAACAAATATTTGAATAGATGCTCAACATAGCTAGCTATTAGGGAAATGCAAATCAAAACCACAATAAGATACCATCTCATAACTGTTAGAATAGCTATAATCAAAAAGACAAGTAATAACAAATGCTGGAGAGGATGTTGAGAAAAAGGAACTCTCATACATTGCTAGTGGGTCTGCAAATTGGTACAGCCACTATGGAAAACAGTATGGAGCTTCCTCAAAAAACTACTAATTGATCTCCCATATAATGCAGCAATCCCTCTTCTGGGTATTTACCCTAAAGACTTGAAAATTCATATCCGAAAAGATATTTGCACACTGATGTTCATAGCAGCATTTTTCACAGTGGCCAGGACATGGAAGCAACTGAAGTGTCCTATGATAGATGATTAGCTAAAGAAGCTGTGATGCATATATACAATAAAATATTGCTCAGCCATAAGAAGAGTTGAAATACTGCCATTTGTGACAACATGGATGGCCCTCGAGATAATCATGCTAAGCAAAATAAGCCAGACTGAAAAAGTAGAAAATCACATGATATCACTTATATGTGGTATATTAACCTAAAAGCAACAAATGAATAGGACAAACAAACAGAGACACATGGACATGAACTAGTGGTTACTAGAAGTTAGGATGAGGTGGGAGGGGAGAGGTAGGCAGGATAAAAGAAGTCAAATATAGGGGGTTAGGGGGAGGGTGAAGTGAGTAAATGGGATCAAATATACAGTAGCTGAAGGAAACTGGACTTTGGGTGGTAAACACAATAGAATATACAGATGTAAAATTAAAAATGTACACCTTAAAATTATATAATTGTATTAATCAATGTTACCCCGACGAACTTAATTTAAAGAAAATAAATAAATAAATAAATAAATAAATAAATAAATAA
>NW_011910927.1:0-1395 GCF_000151845.1 Pteropus vampyrus | reverse complement strand
CATACCTTTAGTATTTATTTAAAATGGAAATGTATAACATTGATTATTAAACTTTGCATATGTAATGCTACATTTGTATTCATTTATAAGGATTTATATATTTTTAAAATGCATTTTCTATAAAAACAATTTCAAAATTTTTATTTTTATATATAGAAATGAGGCAAATGTACTGAACATATTTTTATTAACCTCTTGAACAAATTGATATTTTGCTAACTTTTAGAATAAATATTGAGTCGTTTTCAATTTCTAGTATTATTCAAATGTAATACATCAAATCTAAAATAAGAATACTATACATACAATTATCTTAACATATTTTTTTAAAATTCAAATCTCCCAAAGAATGTAATCTTATCAGTTCCCCACTAAAGAAAAAAATTCACCCTTTGCTCCTTAATGTGAATTGGTCTTGTAACAAATGACAATGCAAAAATTTTATACAGTTTCTATTTAAAAATATGTTTTCTGAGTCACTTTCTATTGAAGAATGAAAATAGAGTTGATTGTATAAAGAACTATAAAGGAGTAACAGTCCACCTCCTGATATGCAAAGACAGAGCAAAAGCATTATTTAAAATCCAGAAATTCTTGTTTATCGACTATGAAAAATGAAAACAAGGAAATGGTGAATGAGCAGTTCTAGTTAACATCTCGTTATTCAAGAGATTTAAAATTACCCTATATGCTGAAGTACATTGCCATCATTTTTATATAAATCAAACAACTTTGGACTTAGGGATTTTAAATCAGTAAGTACAATAGTTTGGGGAGAACTATTGGTCTTAATTTTAAAGAATGAAAAAAGCTATCTGTCAACTATTATTATAATATAAAATAAATCCACATGCAGAGATCGTCACTTGTTTGCTAAGATTGTTTTCTATTTTAATTTAGATTTAGTGTCTAATAGGAGAGGTGACTGTACTTGGAGATCACCTTTTCTGTCTTTTTAGGGCACTACTAAAATCTCGTTACAAAGATAGTGAATTTTGCCTCTTTAACTATTGAAAGAGTGATGTTTTACAAATGAATTTTGCCTCTTTAACTATTGAAAGAGTGATGTTTTACAAATGATATTCCCAGGTGTGGCCTTATGAAACTACTCAATCAGAATCTTTAAGTATGATCCAAAAAATATGAAACTTTTAATAAGTTCTTCAGCTAGTTCTTATGGCTTTAAAAGTTGAGAGCCAAACACTGAGAGAGAGCAGAAAAACTCTGTTGAGAACAATAAATGAAACAAACACACAGACATCTTTAAGGACAGCTGTAGCTATCCTGTAGTTTTCTGAACTTGAGGAATTGTTTATGACTCCAGGGCTTCAGTTTTCTTTTCTTAAGATGAGGAAACTTCATGGATCTGAATAGAGGCAAAACTCTTCATAATAG
>NW_011910926.1:0-1937 GCF_000151845.1 Pteropus vampyrus | reverse complement strand
TTTTTTTTTTTTTGGTTGACTTAGAACCAACTTTTAAAAATGAATCTAATCAGCTATATTTTCATTATTAGAATTATCTAAATATAAGCAGATCTTATTGAGAATATTTTTATATGCCCATTCCTTAAAGATGGATCAAATGTGATAACATATTAGAAAAAAATCTAAACTTACAAATTTAGCATCAAAAATTTGTATTCAAATTCTAGAACTATTATTTCACAGCTTAAATGAAACTGTAAAATATACCATCTGCTCAGTCTGTGTTGCATGTTGAAATGCACCATATAAGATATCTGTGAATATATAATGCATGACATAAACCTATGTATGTTTGAGAGAATAAGGTAGGGCAATTTCAGGAACAATGATGCAATAAGAGACTTATAAAGAATTATCATGGAGTATACATATCAGCCAGATTACTAACTTTTTAAGGACACTAAAAAACTAATATGTGAACAAAATTAAGACTTTCTACATTCCAATAGCTACAGTTAAATTTGCTCTTGGCATTTAAAAATATACATACTATCCTCAGGATAGAAAGTTGTCAGTGTTCAAGTTAGAGTTAGACAGTTCATATTTTCATGATCCAATCAACATCTAGCACATTTCCTTGTACTTGAAAATCTAGTTATAAATTTTAAAATAATTTTTAAATATTTTATTAACTTTAAGAAAAAAGTATACTCTATAGATTAGAATGAAATTTATTTCCCTTATATCTTTTACTTTTAACTAAAATATAATAAAATATTACCTTTGGCTGGAAATAATAAACAACTCTTATTAATTCCATGAATATGTATTGAGCATCTCACATGTGCCAGCCACTATGAGATATATAACATAGTTGTACATGATCTCATAGAATTTACATTATACATTATAGTATGGTTGGGGGGAAGGAAATACTTAACAAATATTTCATGTGCCAGGTAGTTGGTATGTACTGTGAAGTAAAACAAGGTAAGAGAACAGAGGGTGATGAGGTATCAAGTACTATTTTAGAGAGTGTCATTTTGAAAGCCCCTCTGATAAGGTCATACTTTGGCAGAAATCTAAATAAAGTGAGAAATTAGGTAAAATAGATATCTAGGGGAAAGGAAATTTGGGCAGAGAGAACATTCCACAAATATTTATTAATTTCCAACTGAGTGTAATGTCCCCACTGACTGTGGTGTTATGGATAAGGTGTTTGTGATTTAGTTTTAGAAAAGAGGTATGTCATGAAATGATACTTCTTATAACAAATGTCTGGATAAACTCAGTGAGAAAAATTTCACAGCCTATGAGAGCTATAACATTTCTACAGAACAGAGAACTCTCTTCCACATTATATGTCTCAAGGAAAGTTCTAAACTTTTGAAGAGTCTTTCTCAAAGGAAAGACTTGTATCTTGTTCACTACTGAAGCTCTGATCAAGCACCTGCCACTTAGTAGGAATTCTAAGGAGGCTTGTTGAACAAATGGATGAATAGATGAATAAATGAGTGAGAAAAATGACCATATTTTTAAGGATGCATCATGTTAGGTGGCAAGGAAGTAATCAAGAATTCTAAGTAGAGGACAATATCAAAGTGGTGGAGGGTACACAGTGGGCAGAATTAATGTTATAAGTGTGAGAAGCAGAGAGATAAATTAAGATCTATCATTAATAAATGTAAAAATATAATGAAAGTTAAATTAAATATATATAGTTGGAATTTTATCTAATATTTGTATAGACATAAGAATCCGGTAACGCTAGGTTGAGAATATTATTAATTAAGTAGTCCAATTCTTTTTTAGTTTTGAAAATAGATATAAGAGAACCTATATGTTTACTGTTTAGCTCTGTTAATCTAATATACTCCTTGTATATCCATTTTAATTTGAATTAAAAATAATAAAAATGAAGAATCAAAAAGTCAAATTTCTTGCATTATCTTAAC
>NW_011910925.1:0-5219 GCF_000151845.1 Pteropus vampyrus | reverse complement strand
AGGAACATAGTGAGAGGGAGAAGGTATTTGTGTACGTGTGTGTGTCTGTGTGTGCCTTTGGGTCTGGGTTCGAGATTAGGAAGATAGTGGTTTTCAGGTGAGACTTCTTAGAGACAGCAAAGCTGATGCTCCCTAATGGATGAGCAGGAACTAGTGCTCCAGGCAGACCAGAGATGGAAGGACATTCTGTGCAGAGTTGAAAGAGGTTGGCAAATTCAGAGAATAATGAACAGTTCTATGTGTTAGGGAAGTGGAGAGAATTTTTATAAGAGGTAGGAGATGAGCCTAAAGAGGTAGCCAGGAGTAAATCATAAGGACATTTAGCCTATAAAGTACAAAGTAAAATAAAACTTTATATTTTATCTTTTAGACCAAAAAGAGATCTTTAAATATTTTCAATAGGCAGCAATGTGTTTGCTGTATTAAGATCATTCAGTTTTGCTATAGACAACAATAAAAACAAATGGGATGAATAAAACTCATGTATTAAGCACAGAGGAAAAAATGGTAACCTCTGAGATCTGTTAAACAGAGAAAATATAGGCAGCATATGTATTTTGAATAAAGATTTTAAAAGATGGGATAAATAAGAGAGTTACTTGCCAATAAAAAGAGACGGAAGTACATAGCAAACCTTAAATATTTATAAAGCTCAGAACATGTCTGATTAATAGCTGCCATCCCTAAACTGGTCAACCCATTGGTGACACCCATTCTGTTCCCATTCTGGCCCCATGTTTTCTCTGCTTGAGACATGCAGATAAAACATATATCTGATCATCAGGTTAACTGGTGAGCCACAGCTGTGACCAGGTCTATTTTCCCTGTGTCCCTCCAGTAGGGGAAGTGTGTGATGGCCCCAGATACCTCCCAGCTACTGTATCCCATTTCTTAGCCCTCACTCTGGTCCATGTAACCATCCCAATCAGCAGAGAAGGATGATATTGCAGAGAGAAAACAAGATATATGAACATTATGATACCAAGAACTCGGGTAGAGTAGACATTCCATCCCTCCTGCACACTATCCTAAGTGTAGGTATCTGCCTAATCTTTTCCCCTTGCTTTTTGCTGCATGCTTTAAGTTGCCACATAATGAGACATCATAATTTAGTCTATGAGCCTTTCTGTTCCATGACTTTTAGAGCAGTTGGCCTGAGTGTACTTGGAGTGTCAAGGTGATTTCTCACCTGACACAGGGAATGACATGATCAGATTATTGTTTTAGAAAAATCAACTTGGCCCTTCAAGTATAAAGCCTGGGAGGAGAGTGAGGGTGGAGGCAGAGAGACCAACTCCTGACTGACTTTTTTAGCCAAAGAAATGCAACTCATATTTCACCAATAAAGGTTTAGACAAGAACTAGGAGCTCCAAGCACACATGGGAGGAAATGTCCTGAAGAACTGAATTCTTTACTGTTCAACTCAACTCCCAAAACTCCACAAAGTCCATGCAAAAAATTATATAGAGGAGGAAAATATCCTAATGTCAAATAAAGAAAGGCTGAGATTTCTCCATATCCACCTAGGATTATCTATTCTTCCTGGTACACCGAAGGTGTCAGGAGAGCTTGCAGAGATAATGGCCCACCATGATTACAATACCGTTCATAATCTCTCATGCAGGCCAGCAGGATGCCCCAAAGAAACTGAAACCAGCCCACTAAAAACACCAGGAGAAGGAAATAGCCAAATGATAATTCGAATGCCTCACAATAAGTAGTAAACCAGTGGGGTTTAAGGAGGAACCTTAGATTTAGAGCTAGCCAGACTTGGCTTCAAATTACTGCTCTAGCAGCTACTAGCTGTGTGACCTTGGACAAACCCCTAAATATCTCTCAGCCTCAGTCTCTCTGAGTTGTACACTGATAAGAATAACAATCACTTTCATCAGGGGCTGTGGTAAGAGATACATGAAGTAACATAGAAAATGTGTCCAGCACAGACTCCCTCCCATGTTTGCCCTATTCATGTTTAATTCCATGTAGATTAATAAATGAATAATTAGCAACTCATATAATGACTATTCCAATAGCCTACCTTAAAGTCAATAATAATTGTTTGTCTAAATGAGACTACAGTATTCTTATTTCTTCAGTCCCTGGTTTATATCAATGTTAAAAACATGCCCCTTTAAGCATCCTAAGACTGCTGCTATGTTGCTAAGAAAACTGACATAGAGATAAGCAAAGCTAATGTTGAGTCACTTGGATTTTCAGCAGATGAGCTTTGGAGAAACTCCAGCAAATTTTCCTTTCAAGGGATCACTGTTTGGCCATGGGCTTTGGCATATCTTAAGGAGCTTACAAATTCCTGTGGCAGACAACTCAGCTCTAAGGCCACTGTGTGAAGCCAGCGTCACTTACAAGGCCCTAAGAGACGGAACATGCCCCAATGCCATCTTCCGTACTAAACTCTATCACATCTCAAAAAAAGTCCTAATAGTTCCAAGTTTCTCTTACATTTCTTTCTTAAAATTATGGTTTTTCAACCTAACTAAAAACATCCTTTTATTGTTAAATTTCAAAATGGAGAAGATGAATCTAAGAGGCCAAATTATATAATGGGCAGTTCAGAACGGTAATTTACCCAAACAAAGAAATTGAGCAGCCCTCTTTTTCTGCTACGATAAGGGAATCTTTTATCAGACGAGCCCCCAAAGTTTCAAAGAGAGATGCAATACTTAGGAAAGAAGCACCTTTAATAGCCAAGACATCACCCACAGGAAAGGGAGCGTGGGCACCTGTCAGTAACACACTACACTGCTTGACTAAGGGTGAGTATCCCCAAAGTGTTCGTGGAATAAATCTGTAAAATGGAGATCAGAGGACTCTAGAAAGTTAGGTGACTTGATTGCAATTCAGTCCTCCTGTGTCTTCAATGAGCAACCAAAAGCCCCAAAATTTTAAATGACATGGCCAAATTCTTAGAACTAGTAACAACGTCAGAACCTGGGACTCTGGGAAATCACTCCAGCAACTTCTCTATCGAGACACAAGTAATTCTCCATCCAGGCTGAGGCTGAGATGCTGGGAGCATCTGCTGCTGAATGTTAACCATAATTTCTAAGTTTTCTTTTAAATTTCCTTTAAATTCTGAGTTAGAGTTGACATATGATAAACTGCACATATTTAAGGAGGACAATTTGATAAGTTTGACATATGAATAAAACCATGAAATCATCACCAAAATCAAAATAAAGAACATATTCATCACCCCAAAAAGTTTCCTCACACTACTTTAAAATTCCTTCCTCGTGCGCCTCTTCAAGCAACCAGACCTGTCTTCTGTCCCTACAGATCAGTTTGCATTTTCTCGATTTACATAAATGGAACCGGACAAGATGTACTTTTTTGTCTGGTATCTTTTATTGTGAGCATAGTTCATTCTTGTGTTTCAGTAAAAAAAGAGGTGGTGGGGAATATTTGGCTCACAAGTTGTGGTTTTCCAGGCTGCTGGTCTGGTTATAGAGCCCATGTGCTTAATCTGTATGCGATACCTTACCCAGAAGAGGTTATTGCAGGCAAAACATGATTAAATTTTGGAAGATGGACAACGTGGGGAGGGCATTAGTGTTTGTGTGCATTGGGAAGTAGAGGGAATGTGGGTTGTAAAGTGAGCATTAAGGTAGGAAAGGTAATAGACAGATACATAATGCTAAGGAATTGAATGTAGTCTGTAGACACTAGAAAACCTTTGCAGAGTGTGGAGTGGATTAGATGAAGAACAGAACAGACAGACTACAGAAACCACTGAATTCAGGTAAGAAGCAAATAATTCTGAATTTAAAATATTCTGTAGTAGAGAAGAATAAATGAAAGGTATAAATAGAAAAGATAGCTACATGATCTGCTGGATGACTGAGATGGGGTTTGGGAGGAGGATCGCACAAAACTGAGGGTTAGCTTCCAGATTTCCAGCCTGTTTAACTTGGTCTTGCCACTTATTTTAGATGAAACAAAGAAAGGGTGAGCTGGGTTTGGAAAAAACACTGACAAGCTCTATTTTGAATGTCCTGAGTTTGAAGTATTCATGGTATATAGAAGTTGAAATGACTAGTAGGTAATCAGAAATGTGAGCTAGCATTCCAGAGCTAGAGAGAGCAGATTAGTGTTATATATCTTTATATACACAGACCCACAGCCCTTTGAGTCGAAAGAACTGGGTTTTCTTTGATTGCTGTCACCCACAAACTGCCACAACTCCCAGTGAAATGATATGAGTTGTACCTAACGATATCATGGAAGCCATGGTTGGCATTTTTCAAATTCGAATCATAGTCCAGGGCAAGAAATTGATAAAGCAAAACTACAGTGACTGACTCACCTCTTCTTTGTGCCTAGAGCCATCTGCTTAGACACAGGGAAGTACATGGAAGTGAGTCAAGTTTAAGCCTATTGTCTTTCTTTTAAACAGCACCCTTGGATCTCCACCACCAGGGAGACCTGCTATGTGCTGACGGGCCTGGAGATAAGACATCTATAGAAGAGCTGGAGCTGGAGTGGTTGGTGAATCAGCTCTAGGGGCTTTCTCTCCAGAAACAGTGCTTTGGCTGGACCCAGGGAGTACCTTAAAATGCTTTACAGCATCTTGTATGCAAGGCTACTCTCTGGGTTCTCTTCATACATGTTCCCTTCTCTTTCATGTGTAGGTTTCTATCTGCCTGAGCTAGAAAGAGACTGCAGAATGATGATCAATTTAGCAAGTTCTCTCTTCTAAAGCCAGCAGTTCCCTGTTTCCTTTTGTTTAGTTCCTTGTTCTCTGGTGCCCTCCTGTGTTCTATTCTCAGATAACAATTTACAAGGCTCAACTAAAGTAAGCTCAAATACCGGTGACTCTTCCTTTGATAGCATAAAGTGACCGGATTACTATATCCCACAGGCTTCGGTGAGTTTTCACACATATGTTTCCACATCAACAGCAGGTGTTTTAAAACCACTGAAGATAATCCCCAATCTTTAGCACATTATCTGCCATAAAGTAGATGCCAAAAATTGTTTGCCAAATGACTGAAGGTCCACAGAGTTAGATAAAGAAGTCTATTGAGTCTTCTTGGCATATTCTATTACAGCGAATTTATAGAGAATTGTCGAATCACTTCTTTAGCTTGAATTAAATGTGTGCCTCCTTTATAAACTACAACAGTAAGTATAAAGGAAGAGTTTGCCTTTTACTTCAGAGGGCATTTCTTCATTCAAAAATTTATTGACCTCTAAATAC
>NW_011910924.1:0-2913 GCF_000151845.1 Pteropus vampyrus | reverse complement strand
CAAAAGCCATAAAAATGATGTTAATATTAATATTAAAAAATAAATAATATGAAGCAAAACAAAAGTCATTATCAGAAGACAAATGACAAACTTATTAAGTAGTAGGTATCCCTGAAAGTCTATGTATTGAACAGAGAGTGCCCCCACACTGAGCTCCCAGGTGTTGGGACCACTGTGGTCCAGTGCCACTGTCATCTCCTGCCTGGACTGTTGTAGTAATTCTTGAATGTTCTTCTTATATTTACTTTGGTTTTCTTTAATCTATGTACCATTCCATTAGAACAACTGAAGTTTCTGTTCAAAACACTGATCTCATCCTGTCACTACCCCTTGCTTTAAAGCCCTTTAGTATCTTTCTCTTGTGCTTGTGTTAGGAACAAAACTTGTAATGTGGTTGACATAGCCCTGTATTGTCTGGCCTCCTTTTGCCTTAATTTCCTACCACATTCCTCCCTCAGGCTCTGCACTAGAGGCTTACTGACTTTACTTCAGCTTGAGGATTGGCCCTGTTTTTCCACCTTAGGCCTTTGCACATGCTTTTTTCCCCCTCCTGAAATGCCCTTCCTTCCATCTTGTTTAGTTAACTATTAATCATCCTTTACATTTTGGTGAAGCATCACTTTTTTCAGGAAGCCTTACTTTTTTTCTTTCTCTCTTCTTGTCCCTCTCTCTCTCCTCCCTCTCCCCCCACTCTTTAAATTTAAATTTATCGGGATGACATTGGTTAATAACATGAGTTTCAAGTATAAAGTTCTGTAATGCATTATCTGCATATTGCATTGTGCTCACTCCCTATAGTTAGCTGATTTTTCTTAATCAGATTTGATTCTGCTGTCATAAGCTGTTGATAATATGTTCCTTGATGGCAGTTAGCTGCATATGTATCTTTATTTGTGTGACCGAGTAATGACTGTTCTCCCCAGAGACTGTAAGACAATGTCTGTTTTTGTTCATGGTATTTACAGTGTATATTATACAGCTTATAATAGAGTTTGGCACATAGTTGCAGCTCAGTGGATGGATGCATAAACAAAAAACTAAATAAGTCTATACCCCTTAAAGTTTTACAGGGCCCAGTTATTTGGAAATCCTGTACTAGAAGCCTGTTTACTGTTGATAGGAGGAAGCTTGAAGCAGTCTGTTGGAGTAATTTCCACTTCTATTTATTGTTTCTTTTTCTCTGTAGGTTGCTGATCAGCTCTGTGCCAAGTATAGCAAGGAATATGGCAAGTTATGTAAGACCAACCAGATTGGAACTGTAAATGACAGGGTAACGAACATTCTTGCTAAACTTGAAGCAGTGGGCAGGGTGGGGACTGGTTATTTTATTGGCTGCAGTGATTCTAGCGAGTCCCACTGTGTGGTAAAGTTAATCCAGGCTTGCACATTTCATAGTGAGAAGAAGGCTCTCTGGTGGGCAGGGCAGTCAACTCATCCTGGCCCTATACTTTTGATCGTGAGGCTGTCATTCTGTTTTTTTCCTTATTTGGCCTCTGTCCTTTGTGCCCCTTGTAATTTGTGGAAGTAGAAGTGAGGCGGGGATGAATTCAAATGTGGAAGGCAGCGGTATTAATCTTTTACCAATACATGGGTCATATGTAACCAGAGAATGAGAGAAATACATGGGTCTTGCAATAGGCTTTGTGACTGGCAAAAAAATCATTTAACTGGTCTGAAACTTTTTCTTCTCAATTTACCTTTAAAATGAGAGGAACAAAGTTTAAAAGTGAGACAGGTACTAGGCTTAGGCTGATTGGTATAGATACCTCTTAATTCTGTGCTTTTACTTACAGTTAATGCACAAACTGAGCGTGGAAGCCCCACCCAAAATCCTGGTGGAGAGATACCTGATTGAAATTGCCAAGAACTACAATGTGCCCTATGAGCCTGACTCTGTGGTCATGGTAAGTTTATTATTATTTTTCAATTTGAAACAGGCACTGTTACATGGTAAGTTTAGAGTCTTTCAGAGTACATAGGAATGGGTCTTTGAAAAATACCCATATTCTTTGCAGTAATAGTTGTGTATGAAAGGTTAAGCCTTTGTCCAGTTAGTGCCTTTTTAGGTAATAATAAATATTCCTGCATATCTCACTATTTTTAAGGACCACATGAAATGAATGACAAAGCATTTTGAAAAGGTACAAAGCTTGATACAAATATAAAATGGTATTCTACTTTTTGTTGAAGTTCAGGAATTGTGAATCTCCCTGTGGGTAGCAAGAATGCCCTAAGACCCAGAACAGATCTTGAAACATTTATTGGGCACCTGAGTTGTGCCAGACAATGCACAGAAAGCTGAGAATACAGATAAGAAAGCAAAGTCCCTGTCCTGAGAATCTTACAGTGTCAGGGGGGCAAATATGCAAATAATGATCATTCAGCAGTTAAGGTTGATGGGGGTATAGTAGATGCTTTGATATGTTGCTTAGACAACCCCAAATATACACACTTCAGGACAGAAGCATTTATTTCCCCCAGCCTTGGAGAGTATTGGTGACTGGTAGCTCATACACAGCTGAGTATCCCTCCAGCAGTGGCCTTCAGAAGAGAGAGCTTCCTTACCTAAAGCCTTTCCTGGGAGCAGCTTATATTTAGCAACTGGTCAGTACCAGAGTTTAAAGATTCTGTCCCTTTGACACAGTTTGAGACACTACTATGCACCCATCCTGGCTCAAGACCTCTCTGGGGAATTGGCTGAGGCCTTTGACTGCATGACAACTTCTTCTTTTGCTTAGCCCTGCTTCCCTTCACTTCTTCACATGTCATTATCCCCAGTAAACTTCCTTCTTGCTAATCTCCTTCTTGGAAGCTAGCCTGTGGTGTGGGCTGATACGAGTTTCTCTTTTTTTCAGGCAGAAGCTCCCCCTGGGGTAGAGACAGATCTTATTGACGTTGGATTCACAGATGATG
>NW_011910923.1:0-3049 GCF_000151845.1 Pteropus vampyrus | reverse complement strand
TTTCTCCAGCGTTTCTAACGAGCTCCCAGGTGATCTTTAGGATATTGGTTCGAGATCACACTTAGAAGGAATCTTTCTATGCGGAGAGCTGTGCCCCTTTCTGAATTTTACTGCCTACTGTCATTCATTTCAGTATCTGATGGAAGCCGGGTAAGGGGGTGCGCACCCTTGCAAATGAATTGCAGAGCTGGGTAAACTTCCAAAGCATGCCCCACTGCGCACCTGGTCGGGGCTCGGTTTCTGTTGAATGAATAATAGAGGTGTCATACTGAGGGAAGACACATTTCATATTACATAAGACGTAGGGAGCTCGCTAAGTGCTAAGGATACCTTTCTACTCACTTTACATTTTTAGCTGCTTTAATCCACTAAATAACCTTGTGATGCTGATATTGTCCCCAAGAAGTGAGAGAAACTTGTGCAAGGTTATACAGAACCCATAGGTTATAGATAAACCCATGCAGGCTGGCTTCCTAACCCCTTCTGGTAACTCCGTATATTGTCTCAATTTGTGGGAACCCACTGGGTCAAGTCAAAAAGTGATGAACCATATTCTTGAGGGCCCAGAGTAGAGTCAATAAAGAACATGTGTTTTTATGATTTAAAAATAGTCGTGGGGGGAGGGGGTCAAATATGTGGTGACAGAAAGAAATGTATGAGAGGTGAACACAGTGTAAATATATATATGCCTTACTATTAAAGTGTACAGCTGAAACTTATTGGATTAACCAATGTCACCATAAAAAGTAAATTAATTTTAAGAAAGTAAAGTAAAAAGCATAAATAAAAATAGTTGTATTCTTAAATATGCAGTGAAGGAAATAGCCCCAGATTTTATTTGTAATTTAAAAATTCAGCGAGAATTCTTCTGCAAATGTTTCAACAAATGTTTTTTACTTATATTATATTGAAATATAATAGACTAGTAGTTGCTTATATTTACATTGTACAATTCGATGAGCTTTTTTAAAATTATAGTTGGCATACAATAATATATTAATTTCAATTGTACAGTTTCAGTTGTACAGTGATTAGAGATCTATATAAATCACAAAGCGATCACCCCACCAAATCTAGTACTCCTCTTCCCCCTTACGTATGTATTACAACATTGTTGACTCTTTTCCTTATGCTACACTTCACGACTATTTTGTAGCTATCCATTTGTACTTCTTATTCCCTTTGTCCTTTTCCACCACTAGTAGCCCTCAAAATAGTCTTTGTATCCATGAGTTTGTATCCATTTTTGTTGTTTATTTTGTTCTTTAGATTTCACATGTACTTGAAATCGTGGTATTTATCTTTCTCTATCTGACTTCATTTGGCGCAATACATTCTAGATCCATCAAAGCAATATCTTTTTCCATCCCCTTCCTTTTAGTCTCTGTGTGTCTTTTAATCTGAAATAAATCTTGTAGGCAGCATATGTAGGGGTCTTGTTTTCTTATCTATTCAGCTACCCTATATTTTGGTTGGATCACTTAATTCTTTTCTATTTGAGGTAATTATTGATAAGAATGTAGTTATTACCATTCTTTATTCCTGTTTTTGATACATATTTTTTCCTTAAAGAAGTCCCTCCAACATTTCCTGTAATATTGGCTTAGTGTTGATAAATTCCTTTAGCTTATTTTTGTCAGAGAACCTCTTTATCTGTCCTTTGACTCTAAATGATAGCTTTGATGAATAAAGCATTTTTGGTTATAGATCCTGGGTTTTCATCACTTCAAATATTTTGTGCCAAGCCCTTCTGTCCTGCGTAGTTTCTTTTGAAAAATCAGCTGCCAGTCTTACTCTCTTGTAGGTAACTAACTGCTTTTCTCTTGCTGCTTTTAAGATTCTCTCTTTGTATTTAACCTTTGGCATTTTCATTTAAATGTGTCATGGTGTGGGCCTCTTTGGGTTCATCTTTTCTGGGACTCTCTGAGCTTCCTGGGGTCGTATGTCTATTTCCTTCCCCAGGTGAGGGAAGTTTTCCATCATTATTTCTTCAAATAACTTTTCCTCTTCTTGTTCTCCCTCTTCTCCTTCAGGTGCTACTATGACACAGATATTTTAACATTTAATTGTGTTCCATAGGCTCCTTAAATTATTATTATAGTCCTGGCTTTTATTTTTCTTGCCATTCTGATTGGGTGTCCTTGACTTCCCCATCCTCTATATCGGTGATTTGATCCTCTTCTTCATCCACTCTGTTGATTCCATCTAATGTGCACTTCATCTCAGATAATATGTCTTCATTTCTGACTGATTCCCTTTTATAATTTCCACTTCCATTTTTATGTTTTTTATCTCTTTGTTAAAGTTCTCACTGAGTTCATCTACACTTCCCTTAAGTTCATTGAGCACCCTTATAGCCAGTGTTTTGAACTCTGCATCTGTTAGATTGTTTGACTCCATTATTCCTGGATCTCTGTTCTGTTCTCTCATATGGTTTCTGCTTCTTTGTCTTCCCATTTTGGCTGCCTTTCTGTGTCTGTTTCTATGTATCGAGCAAAGTTCCTAAGTCTCCTGGTCTTATTAGCATGGTTTGTGTAATAGGTGTCCAGTGGCACAGTCCTGAGAGGGGTTCAGCTGCAGGCCAAGTTTAGCCCCACCCTGTGCCCCTCTTGGGCCACCTGTTAAGATTTAGCAAGCAATCCACGGATGCTGTGCTTATAGTTGCCTCAAGAGGCCACGCCAGAAACTGAGGCCAGCTGTCACCAGTGTGAGTCTTGGTGCTGCTCAGCAAGGAGCACCTGACTCACCGAGGATATACTTGGATGTGGCTTGGGTGGGGCCACAAGTTGGGGGAGGCAGAGTTTCAGGAACTCCTCTGGGTGGAGTGACCTCTGTTATCCAGTTCGTTGACATCTCAGGTATGGCGGTGCTGCATCCACACACTGGGAGTGAGGAGGGCTCAACAGAAGATCAATGGATACCACTAGCACTTCTGCCCAGGAGAAATCCTTGCATTTGGCCCTTGCTCCAACAACTCAGTGTCTCCTTGTAAGTCCTTGGTGCCCCTGGAGCAGCCCACTGGGCACTGGTGCTCAGAGCGAATAGGTCC
>NW_011910922.1:0-2475 GCF_000151845.1 Pteropus vampyrus | reverse complement strand
CCCAAGGGCCCTTCATCATGAATGCTCTTTGTACTTAAGAATCAGGCAGCCAGGAGGTGAAGGCAATTTTATATGGCAGCTGTCTTGAAGAAGGGTGAGGGCACAGTTTGGGAAAAGGGATGTCCAGGGGTTGCCTCAAAGGGCTTCCAACTATCTTTTGATGTCCAGAGAGACTGAGGCAGGGTGACGGGCTGTCAGGTGGGAAAGACAGCCACCTTCTCTGCCAGTCACCCTCAGGCCCACTGCAGCCTAAATGTGATTTCTTTCTGTATGGAGTAGCTGATGCCCTTGAATATAATTTTGTGAAAAATTCTGAGCTTGGGACTAAATCAAAGAATCCCAGAAAGGATGAGGAGAGACACCGGAGCGGAATAGCCAGAGATTCTTATTCAAAGAGTCCAGACTTGCTGACCAAAGCAAGGGCTTGGAGCGTGAAGTGTTGAAAGTTAAAAAGAGCATGGGCTTCTGAGGCAAATGTGTCCGGTTCAGATCTCATTTTCTGTCACTTACCAGCTGTGTGATGCAGGGTGGGTATTTCAGAGGCTTGGTTTCTTCTTCAATTCATTGGGGAAAATAACGTCAGAAGAGCAGGATATTTATGAGAATTCAATTAAATCATGCTTTTAAAATGCTTCCTTTGGTGCCTGGTAGTTAGTGGGCCCCGAAGAATCCATCACTGTTTGCTCTTCTAAACCCAGCTTTCCTCCTTTTTGTCTAATATGTATTTTCCAGTTAATCACATACAGAGAGAGAGAGAGAGAGAGAGAGGGAGAGAGAGAGAGAGAAAGGAAAGGTGAATGAGGAGAAGGAGGGGGAGAGAAGGAAAGCACACATTAGAGCATTGCAATCAGAACTGCAAGAGCCAGTGCTTTTTAAGAGGGACAGATAAAGCTGAACTGCTAAGGACCTCATCGTCACATCGGGTGGTTCACCAAAGGTCCCGCCCACGAAGAGTATTCTTTACTCGGTCTAGAGCACAAATACCGGAAATGACCTAATCAAATTCCACTCCGTTTTTGATATCACCTTTGACCCACCAATGATAATAGCTAATATTTCATTTTCTGAATCACTTTTAAAACAAATGAAGGATTTATTTATAGAGTTAACTTGCAAAGTAAAGAGCTGGGTTTAATTGTCATCTCCGCTTTCTACATCAATCCTATTTTCCAACTCAGAGGCTGCCAGGATGCCTCGCAAATGTGAGAATCTCAATGGAATCCAAAGAAATTGGGGAGAGAGATAACTGAAGGGAAAGAAGCATGTTGCAGAGTTCAGTGAAAGTGCACAGAATGTGTCTAGAATTTGTTCTCTGCTTCCCATGTTGGCCTTTTCTCTGCAACTGGGTCAGAGTTTCCCTGAGGGCATGCACCCCGCTGGGGACATCTGCATGCTTAATGGCACTTTTGTGCCATAGCATAGAGCAAATGTCATGGGTTGAGCTGAAAGGATACAGCCACAGAAGGAAGCCAGCGCTGCCCTCACCTTGGAGGTTGTGCCTGGGGTCCAGGTGGGTGGTCTGGGGAGGTGGGCACCAGAGCCCTGTGTCTGGAAGAGGCTGCTGTCCTTGTGGGTCATGTAACTCTGTGGTCACACGGTACAGACAGAAGTGAACAACGCGCTGCTGCCTTCTCCACAGTCCCCTCCCTGCCACGTGAGCACTGCTGAGGAGCCCTGGGGAGCTGGTTACAGCTGAATTTTATTTCTTTTAATTTTATGAGCCAGCACCCCTGGGTTGATCAACATGAGAGAAAATGATAATTTGTGAAGTTTCTTTTCCTCCCCGTGCTCTCTTCCCCGTTGTTTATCTGAAGAGAAAGTGTCTTCTTCCAGAGGTGCATTTTCCACTCAGCACACATTCCTTCTGTTATGCATTTCTCTTTCTTTTTTTATTTATTAACCTCTCTCCTATAGGATTTCGTGCTTTGTTTTGCTATCGTTTCCTTCCTTGTCTCTCCATGGACTTAATCTCATCGTGGAGCCTTGATTTTAGGCTGTGGTTTCTTAAGGAGAGGGACTGTAGCCATCTGACTAATGCTGTCTTACATTTGTACGGGCTCTTGCCGGAGTCACCAACCCTGACTTTAAACACCTCGTGTGTGTCAGACAGTCGGTTGTCTGTGCATTTTCTTTCTTTACCCCAAGCCCACAGCCTCCTTATCCTCTTTCTCTGATCGATAGCCAGATCTCGGAGTGGATGGCATTCCCGTCACCTTGTGGGGGGCCCCCAGACAGCGTCTTCAAATAGCCTCCTCGCCATCTCCTTAGAAACAATGCTTCCTTTGCCTTCTGCCCTCTTCGCCGCCAGCAAGGGGAGCCAACAAAGGAAATGGCTTTAGAGTCAGGCTGCCCTAAGAGCCTTTCTGGCTCTGTCATAGCACCTACTGGCAAAGTCACTTCCCACCCAGCCTCTCCTTCACCCAACAGAGAGATGCCTTTTTGCAGGCTGTCATGGAAGAAGAACAAGAGGGCACA
>NW_011910921.1:0-1497 GCF_000151845.1 Pteropus vampyrus | reverse complement strand
TTTGCAGTTTTAACACATTACAAACAGATGAAGTAAAAAAAGTGCTGGTATTCTAAAAATGTCCAGAAAGAGACAGAGCGGTCAGTTGACTTGCTGAAGTTCTCAGGCTGATTCACTAGATTCAGTTTTCTGATCTTTAAAACAGTACTGCCATTAAAAAACAAAACAAAACAAGAAATTTCACACCAAAGAGGAACTGCCTGACACCTCACGTTTTGTTTTCTCTGTGGATTAGAATCTGTGAGAACATATTCATTATTTATGCATATAGTCACAGAGGGAGCCACCTAGCATGCGTTTGGTGTCATGAAAAACATTCAAGAAGATTACCAAGGAGACAAAAAAGAATTTAGGGGAGGTTATCTGTTTTGCTTTGTATTTATTGGTTTTATTACAAGCACTTTCTACTACGTGTAATTGATAAAGGGAAGGGAGTTCTTTCAGCATAGTTTCAACATTGATCAAAATGCTGTGCCTCCTTTGTGTAAAAATGCATAAAAATACACCAATTTTTAATTTTTTAAATTAAATTACTTATCCAAAATAACCAAAGTAGACAAGAACTAGTAAAATAATACAAATATGAGTGAAGAAAGTTAGTGTACGCTCTCCCAAAATCTTTTCCATGTTAATTTCTATCCCTGTAGGTAATCAACAGTCTTCGTGTTACTCCAAAATATTCAAACATATATACATAAATACAAGGCCTTATTGTTCATGTGCTTTTTAAGAAAATGTATTAACACTATAGCCAGTACTTTTCAACTCGCTTTTCTCTCCTAATAATGCATCACTGGCATATCCTTGACATATCTAAGGTGATTAGGTAAAGAACTCAATTATACTCTGGGTTTAGATCCTAGCTGACATTTACAGTGTATACAGTGAAGGACACTCTCTGGACATCTCGCCTTTGACCATTATCCCTGTGCATGTATTTATGCGCTTTAATTCTTTGGAATCAGCCCAGGTCAGGGTACCTAGAGGTCTTCTGTATATTTCAGGAAAAGAGACTTTATATATTTCTTTATCGTTTTCACATCTTCTTCATTTTAAGGCTGGTAATGGGGAGGGGGTTGAGGAAGAAGAGACATGTACCTAGAACTGAGACATTCACTAAGATACGACATCCTCTAAATTCCAGAAAGTAAGGTTAAGCGGGTGTATGTGTTTTTGAATGGTAGCCATGCAAAAAGAATCTTTTGTACGTGGTGATACGAGTGATGTCTTCACTGAAAACTCAGTGTTGCTATAGATACCTCTGTATGATAAGCTTCCGCCTGCCTTGTGTGGGATTCAGGTGATGGGCCCATTCTCAGCTCTAATCCATGGTTAACCACTTTAAAAAATCTTAGAGTTATAATGATACTAATATTTTTGTAGCAGAGTGTTGCTTTCAAAATTATTGTTTAAGCAATTAGTCAGAAATTCTTATCTTTATGAATTTGGATACTAAGGCACAAGACACTACAGACCTGTTCTTTCACGTTATACTCA
>NW_011910920.1:0-1291 GCF_000151845.1 Pteropus vampyrus | reverse complement strand
CTGGAAACTTATGAGAAATGCAAACTCTCTGGCTCCAACCCAGACTGACTGAATGTGAATCTGAATTTTAACGAGATCCCTAGCTGAATCATGTGCACATTACTATTTGAGAAAAACCGGCCTAGGGAGTGGGGATGGGATCTGGGAACATTTCTTAGAGTTAGTGAATCCTGAGTTGTGTTTTGTGGATGAGTAGGGTTAACAAGGTAGTGTTCCCAGCAGAGGGAAGAACATAAGCAAAAGTTCAGAGGCATGAAAAAGCATAGGGGTGTTTTTGGAACTGTAAGTAGCTTAAATTGCTAACCCAAAGGGAGAGTATGGGAGTGAGGAGGAGGGGAAAATGCAACAAGTTGGTGTGTCAGGCAGTGACCAGATCCTACTGGGTGTGCTCTAAGTTAAGGATCTTGCCTTGACGTGATCCATGTTAGAGACACATGATGACATGTTCACTGCAGCCCTCAGAAGCCTAGGAACATCAAGGTGAAGGGCAGAGAAATTAATTAGGCAGCTAAGGCAATAGTTTGGGACAGAAATGAGAGTCTAACTCAGGTAGTAGCAGTGGGGATGAAGAAGAGGGAGCAAGTTTAAGAAATGTTAGGAGGTGATAAGCAGATGAAAGACTTCAGTGTGGATTGGGGGTGGGAGGGTGGAGGAGGCCTAAGTCTTGACTGGATGAATGGCAGGCTTCTGGCTGGGATTAGTGGGTGGCTGCTCATGATGTCACTAACAGAGATGAAAGAGTAAAAGAAGGTGAACTGGTTTGAAGAGGGAAATTATGAGTTCAGTTTTCAACACATTCAGCTCAAGTGAATAGAAAACAGGTATAGGAGAAAAAAAGAAGAAAATAAGAAAAGGATGGAGAACTTGGTGAAGAAAGAAAGTGATGAGGAAGAAACAATGGCCTGTCCAGATTTGGGGCTACAATAAGTCCTATTTCCAGAGGCTGCCTTCTTGGAACTCGGTTTCAGCAACTGGTTGAACCCTGAAGAAGAGAAAATGGTTTGATTCGTGGTTTCCTATCCATTGATCAATTAATTGTTGACACCATTTGCAAAAAAAAAAAAAAAAAAAATTAACCTAGAGTTCAAGCCGCTCCAGGGTCAGAATGACCATGTTGCCCTCTGGGTAATTTTGCCCACTGACCTCAATACTGTTTCCTAAGTAACAACAATACAATGCCAATATATGCGTGTGTTTTACGTGGTTGTTCAAGTTCTGGACGACTACTGCCACATATCTCCCCTGTCTGTGAATTTTTATACTTTTATTTTGCACCTTAAAATTCAGATCT
>NW_011910919.1:0-2096 GCF_000151845.1 Pteropus vampyrus | reverse complement strand
CTGAGACAGGAACAGCCTGGGCAGGACACGTGTTCCCAACCTTGCAGTTTGCAGGTCGTTCTATCTATATTCTTTGAAAGTGTATAAGAATCTATATTTCAGATGTTTTAGGAGCTCTTCACAGTACTTAAGAGATATTTACAGTATCCTATTATCCAGTGAATCACTTTCATAATAACTTTCAAAGTCATTTCCTCAAATATTCTTTCACACATTCATAATTCTGGCCCTCAGAAGGCTTTCATGTAACCTAAAATGTCATTTGTGGGGAATAATAATGCAGCTAGGCTTAGAATTCTCTTTGATTTATTTATTTTTTTCTCAGCGCTAAGGCATATATATATTGCATTGTGTGTTCACCGCCCATAGCTAGATTTCTTTCTGTTCTCTTTTAAAGCAAAGAACAGAAATGTATTATATGGTGTGTAAAGTATCATAAATAAGAATCTTTTACTTTGTGGAACTCAAATTACATCGGTATTTCTAAAAACTCTTGAACATTTAATTAATCCAAAGGAAAAATCCAATAGTACCTAATGAATCTTAAATTATTTTACTTTCCCTTCATATCTAGGTTTCAATGGGCATGATGTATTGCTTTTTCCTACACTTTCTGATTCCCCTCCCTTAAAAAAAGGTACTATTAATTACATGAATCTACAAATCAACATTTTTTAGAAAATAACTTTGATATTAACAATTTTTAAATCAGGCAATACCATCGTTAAGTTTAGGAAACTGTAGATTTAAATGTTCGATATTGATTTTAGGGCTTGTTAAATAATAAGGTTCTCTGCATGTGCATGCGTATGATTAAGCAGATCCCATAAAATACATGGAACAATACTGTAACTTTTAAGTTTGCTTTGTAGAAACTTAGAACACTTCATAATTAAAATAAAATTTTAAACAGCTAGCTTTTTGGCGAGTCTATAAAACGTATTTAAGCTGTAAAGCAGTAACTGTATGTAGGATTGACTACACGCAGGATCTTCAGTGCAGTAGATTGTGCAAAGAGGGTAGTGGAAAGAAGAAAATTTCCTTTCCTTCTCTGACCAAAGGCTCAACCTAAGTAAAGGTGTAAAAATAAACAAGAGATAGAATATTGCAATTAGGATTCAGAGTAAGACCAGTCTGAGTTTATCTTACATGCTCCAAGACCCTGGAAAAGCACTTAATCTCTTTAATCCTTAGGTTTCTCCTTTGTAAAGTGGTAATATGTAAGGCTGTTGAGAACATCAAAAGTGATAATGAATGTAAAGCCCACAGCACAGTGCCTGGCATTAAACTCAATAAATTTTAGTTGTTGGTTTTTAGTATTGTAGTCATACTTGTCTTAAAAATTCTTTCACATCCCTTTCTGAGCCCTTACCCACCATTCCAAGCCCACATTACCCTCCTGTTTCCTACCCTATGTTCCTCCCCTAGATCTGCTCTAATTCCCAAGGCATTCATTTCATGCTTTGAAATTACTCTTGCCTTTCCACTGCTCTAAAATATGCAAGAAATAAGTAGAATTTATTTCTGTGAGATTCTGTGAGGAAAGCAATATGATTAAACTAATCCATTAAGTATGTAAGAACCTTAATTTTATTTGAGAAAACAGCATATATATGAAAAACAAGGAATGAAGAAGCAATGTACCAAAATAAAATTTTAGAAAATATTCAGAGAAGTTATTTTTGTATTGGGCAACTGCCGCAATTCCAGCTAATGCTGCCAAGGAGTCTACGCCTTCCCTATTCTAACTGGTAAGACACTTGTCAGATATTTCTAAAGCCTGGAGATGTTCTCTACCAGCCCCAGTCTCCGACTCTGATTTCAGGGATTCATTGAAACAATTTAATTAAAATAAACAAAAACCGTCTACGGTCATACCACCCTGAACAAGACTGATCCCGTCTGATCTCGGAAGCTAAGCAGGGTCGGGCCTGGTTAGTACTTGGATGGGAGACCACCTAGGAAAACCAGGTGCTGTAGGTGTAAAAAATAAAAAATAACAAGGGGTTGTAAACTGACAAGGTCCTTGCAATCTGTGAGGTAAACCAAGAGTTGCCTCACCTGAAAAAAATTAAAATTAAAAAAATACAAATAAA
>NW_011910918.1:0-2322 GCF_000151845.1 Pteropus vampyrus | reverse complement strand
GGCCGGGTTGCTAAGCAGTGATCCCTGCATGGAGGCCTCACAGGCGATGGGGCCAAGCGGCCCGCAGTGGAAGCGGGAGCCCGGCCAAGAGGGTGTCCTGGTGACAGGGTGTTGAAGAGAGAGGCGGCCGGGTGAGCTGCAGGCGTGGGCTTGGCGACGTTTTGGAGGTGAACATAAGCTAAAACTTTAAATGCAATTCTTGTGCTTTTAATATTCATATTCAAACCTTGAGCGAGTTGCATTATTTTTGTGACTTCAGATTATAAGGTTACTATATGTTGCTTTTTATGACAGTAATTTATTTTCAGTAAAAAATAAGATTGAAATCTTATAATTTTCTATTCTTAGCTGAACTTCGGTCATTATCTATTCCTGGAACTTACCAAGAAAAGATTACTCACCTAGGAAATTCTTTGATGAGTTTAACGGGTCTAAAATCTTTAGATCTCTCACGCAACTCCTTGGTTAGTCTAGAGGTAAGTTTTAGATTTGTTTCTTCAAAGACAACTTACTGATTTTAGTAGCAGTAGATAGTACATTTATAGTTAAAAATGCATTTTTTTTTTTAGCCATGACTATAATACTTGACAGCAATTTCGGTGCTGTGTCGTTTTTCTTGCCTTTACTGTGAGCTAGATGTCTCACGCATCACGTAGCTTTACACCACTTGACGACCACAAGTCCACTCTGATGAAGATGGTTGTATCTTAAAAGGAAAAAAGGCCCAAAAGACTAACGTGCCCATCACTCTCCATCCCGTCGTCAGCTGTGTTTTTCATCCAGTTTCTGCACTTCACGTCATAGTCTGACTTGGTGGCCGCAAGCCCTTGAATCGCAGGGCCCCAGGTGCCGGCCTGCTGCAGTGGGCCTGACCCCGCAGGGGCCAGCCCTGGTGATGAGTGAGCAGTCACCCACGTGCTGGCTAGTGGGAGGCTGTGTGAGCAGTGCTCACGGCTGCATGAGACGGGGCTCTTGTCTGACAAAGGCAGAACGTCACTGCCCTGGAACTTGAGACTTTCCGGCGCCCCTCACATGGCGGCAGGAGCCAGCTCACGGTCAGAGGCGAGTTCCAGCCCAAGCTGCGCCCAGTGCTGGCACATCTCTCACCCCCAGCCGCAGTCTTCTGTGAAGTGGGAGCGGGCACAGTGCCTACCTGTGGGGCTGCATGCAACTGAATGAAGTTGTGTAAATCACTTAGATGGGCGCACGCTGAGGACACAGGAGATACCAACTGTCCTCATAGTTGCGACTATTGCAAACTGCCCTACTGAGCCATGACACTGTGTGCAAGGCAGGAACACGTGTAGGAGAGCACGTCCCACCTGTGCTCTTCCTGGTACGTGTCACTGCAAGTGCGTTTGTTAAGTTGGTTCATCAGTTTGTACTGATGGCTCATCTTACTATGTATTTTTAAAAGCATGAACCAGTTCAGCATTTTGTCCTGTGCACAGGGCATTCAGTACCTGGCCGCGCTGGAAAGCCTCAACCTCTACTACAACTGCATCTCCTTGCTGGCCGAGGTGTTTCGGCTGCACTCCTTGAAGGAGCTCGCCGACGTGGACTTCCGGCTGAACCCCGTGGTGAAGAACGAGCCGGATTACCGCCTCTTTGTCGTGCGCCTGCTCCCGAAGCTCAGACAGCTGGGTAGGTGCCATGCTCCTGCCTGCTCAGGGGGCCCTGGTGGCGTTTGTGCCCTCAGATTGACCGTGCTGTTGACTTTCTGCTCCGATGGCATGAGTCTCTGTGTCATAGGAAAGATCTTGCAAGAGAGCCACCCTGGAAGGTGGCGGGAGCCCTGTGGCCACAGATAAATGCTGGGGAGGCCCAGAGCACAGGTGCGGGCCGGGCTGCTCGGTCTCATCCCGGCTTTACTTTCTAGCTTCACTTTCTGGCTTCACTTTGGGCACCTTCCTGAACTTCCTGATTCTGAGTGTGGCCTCTGGGCATCGTCTCAGGCCCAGCTGGACAGCTGGATTTTTCTGGTTTCGTATCCACCTGCGAGGATACAGGGCTAGAAGTTCATGGTGCCACACCCTCCCCAGGTGACATAGATGAGAGACTTAGGGCGAGCCACCACCTGGGCTTAGTAGGCCACGTCCCTAAAAGGGACAGATCTGTGCGAGAGGCTTGCAGGCAGAGCTTGTGGGGTGCCAGCTGGACAGGTCCATTCGGGAGGTCACACTCGAAGAAGTCGCCCACCTACTAGGAGGCGTCTTTGCTGTGAGCCGTGTGGCCGGTGGCAGTGCTGGTGCTCCCCCACATCACAGCAGAGCCTGGAGTGCTCTGACCGTGCCGGCCATGGGGATGTGTGGGGCCCCGCGC
>NW_011910917.1:0-1822 GCF_000151845.1 Pteropus vampyrus | reverse complement strand
CTTTTCAGCAGAAAAATCTACAAGCTAGGAGAAAGTGATATCAAACATTCTAACTATTGAAAGAAAAAAATTACCAGACAAAAATATATATATATATCTAGATCTTCGGAAACATGGCAAAGTGAGAGATGTCCCCAGATCTCTCACCTTGAAACAACAACAAGCTGAACATCTAAAACTCAACAAAAAGCACTCAAACGGCACACCAGCACATCCAAACATGGGATCTGTGCATAAGAGCTACCCTAGGTCAGAAACCCGGGTATCAGGCTGCGGACTGGGAGAAATAAAGACGCTTCCTCTCGCAGCCACCGGAGCTCCCTGTAGGAGGAGGCGGAAAGGAGAAGGAGTGACGAGTTGCCTAAATAGCCCTGCCTAGGAAAGCTGTGAGCTCCCCACAGCCAGGGGAAGGACTCAGTCATCAGGGCAGAAGGCAGGGAAGCAGAAAGGCAGAAAAAAAACAGTTCATTTTTACCAGCCACAGTTGCAAAAGAGAGGCTCAGCCGCAGCCCCCAACTCCCAACACAGAGGGCCCCTCCCCCCATGCCCTCTGAGACTGAACACTGCGGAGCACCAGGGGAATCTGAGCAAATGTTACCAAAATTGTTGCTAACACTGACAGGGACTGAAACTGAGGGTAGTGAGCCTGATTAATATCTATCAGAAAATAAAAAGGCATTTTTAAAGCTTTATATAAAGCAGGGATCCAAGAGCCTTAGACGTCATCTATTGGAAACCAAAAGAAAATGCCTTCTTTGTAGTAGGCAAAATAGAGAAGATTTACATAATAAATCTTCTTTCTGGGAAAAAAGCAGAATACATTTCCATTAATGCCCAGGTGGAGAAATAGTCCATTAAACACCATGAACAATCATAGTGACAAGGCATCTCAGAAAGAAAGAGAAAAATCTCCAGAAAATTAGCTTACAGACATAAAACAGGCAATTTAAATGACAGAGAATTCAGGAAGATACTTCTGAAAAAACAGTGAATTCCAAAATGAGTCATATCAACAATTTTAAGAACTGAAAAAACATCTAGATGACAGGGCAAAGAGATCGAAACCATCAAAAAGAACAGAATAGATCTGGAGATTAAAAAAACATACCACAAGAGTTGAAAAATGAAATAGCAAGCTTGGGAAATAGAGTCGACCAAATGGAGGAAAGAATCAGTGATATTGAAGACAGAAATCTAGAAATAAATCAGAAGGAAGAGGAGAGAAAGTGAAAAATGAAAAATAATGAAAGAGAAATTCAAGAACTAGCAGAGGAAACACAAGAATAATGGGTATTATCAAAGAAAGGAAAAGAAAGAGGGACTAGAAAGCATTTTCAGAGAAATAATGGATGAGAATTTCCCAAATCTAAGGAATGAGCTGGAGCTTGGAATTCAAGAAGTCAACAGAACACCCAACTATCTCAACCCAAAAAGGCCTTCACCAAGACATATTGTATTAAAATTACCAAAAATCAATGACAAAAACAGAATTCTTAGGGCAGGCTGGGAGAAGAAAATGTTAACTTATAAAAGAAATCCCATTAGATTATCATCGGTCTTCTCAGCACAAACCTTACAAGCCAGAAAGGAATGGAATCAAATGTTTAAACTATTAAGTGAAAGGAACTTCCAGCCTAGAATAATGTATCCAACTAAGCTCTCCTTTAGATATGAAGAAGAAATTAAGACCTTTCCAGACATACAAAAAATGGAGGGACTTCTCCACTACGAGTCCTGCACTATAGGAAGTACTGAAAGGGGTCAGCTCACCTAAAACAAAATGACAAAAATGTATATATAATTAGGAGTAAAGTGACTACCA
>NW_011910916.1:0-967 GCF_000151845.1 Pteropus vampyrus | reverse complement strand
CCTTTCTATAAATACTCCTGCATCTTGGCACATAGGCCGGAGTGTACATGTGGCTTGCCATGTTTGCATGCACTGAGTTTCAAGACTTTCTTTTTCTCAAATAAATCTTTTTGATGACAAAACACCTAGTTGATATTATTTTTCATTCGACACTGAGCACAGAGCTGGAAAGGAGATTGAAAGGGCTGGAGGCCATGGACAAGAAGCTACTTGAGTGGGCTGAGGAGAGGTCAGAGTACATAAAAATTTGGCTTTGTACCTTCCTTAGTCTTACTAGAAGTTTGAAAGGTGGTAAATGGGGCTCTTCCTCTAAGTGCCCCATCTCCCACCCCAAAGCAACAAAAAGTTCTCTGGATAACAGCATGGGGGCCATGAGAGAAACTGGGGCTTCTAGGTGTGAAAGTGAGAGGTGCTAAGTGAGTAGGAGGCACTAGGGCTGGCTTTGCAGAGGGTAGGGGCCTTAGCCAACCTTGGAATGCAAGTGTCTCCAGGTGTGGCTGGCTCACCTGCACTGCTATCTCCCCAGCAGCTTTTGGGAAAGTGACTTCCCAAGCCCACACCCAATGTACTAAATCAGAACCTCTAGAAGTAAACCCCAAAACCTGCTCCATCAACAAGCAACCTGGATGACTTTTTAGCATGGTCAGCCTGAAGAGACCCATTAATCAAGACCCAGAGAATCCTTATGCGCCTTTCTCAAGTTTGTGGACAACATGCTGGGGCTATACAAACACTCTGCTGCTTTCCCAGTTAAGCCAGTGTATCATCTCAATTTACTCTGCCTGCCCCCAGATTTGAGGGGAGGGGGTAGCAAGAGGTCATTGCAAGCAATGGTTCCAAATTTTAGCTTCCTATCAGAATCACCTATGTATCTTTTAAAACTTGCCTTGGCCCTACCCTAGAACAATTAAATTGCAAGCCCTCAGTGGGGACCCACATAAAAGCATTTAAGGCTGGTAGGTGACTA
>NW_011910915.1:0-3532 GCF_000151845.1 Pteropus vampyrus | reverse complement strand
TAAGTCTTCTGGGGTTAGTCTTTGCCTTTGGAGGCCTTAACTTTTTTAAAATTTCACTTTGATAATCTTTTGGCAATGATAGGAGAGGTGATATGGACTTCCGCAAGAAAATCAGATACTTGGAAAACCAAAGTCTGTCTAATGACTCATTCATTCATCCACTCATTTATATATACGTGTATTCATTCAACAAATATTTACTGAACATCCACAGTGCCAGAACCAGGAATATTAATGGACCCCTTGCCAACTCCTTCTTGTCCTCAGAAGACATCCAGTGTAGTGAAATGGAGAGTCACATGATCTTATCAACTTTTGACAGCTATAAAATATAAATCGTATTTAGCAAGCAAGAAACATTTTTAAGTGAACAGAATGCGTTTTTGCTTCCTGCAGCTTCTCCTTTCTGAACTCTCCAATCTTTTCTGGCCTGAGGTAGGTCCTGGTATCTGTGAAAGTTATATGGTCATTAAAAGAAATCAGTCAAAGTCACAGCTTCTCTTACAAAGATGATATTAATAAAAACATTACCATATGATTATTAAAACAAGAACCATAAAAGCTAGCCCTCTGGCATTCAATTTTCCTCATACACATCACAGCTTGAAATAAATTGTTAAAAGTTAACAATGTTGAAAAATTAGTAATGTTGTGTTTAAATACAATTCTTTAAAAATCTTGTACTACATGTCCTTGGGGGATAGCACCTGAAAAGAACAGTGTACACCTGGATAGCCTTTAAAGGACATAATAATGCAATAAGCTATCTTGGCAAAACTAATCAATTCAAGTTGTAAAGTGTACCTACAGGAAGTTAGACCTAGAATTCTTTGGGAGTCCATTCTGTACAAAAATAGATGCAGCTGATGAAGCTGAAGTTGAGTTTTCATGATGAAATTTTGGATGGACTGCCTACAGCTTTGTGATTTGTGCATTGAGGCTCTTTACAGTTCAAAAAGTCCTGTCCCTCTCATAAACCACCTAACATATGACGGAGGGTAATATTTAAAATTTTAATAAATTTTAATATAATGTAATAATTGTTATTATAAAAATATAATATGGGAAAGTAAAGAATGAAAAAAATATTAACATTTTCTATCCGCCAACACATTTTTCATTCTAACTCACCAGAACCGCTGTTAGCCATTTGTGTCTTTCCAGAACTTATTCAATACAAGAAAAACATGATGATGAAGTTTAATATTTAAGAATATAAAATAAAAAGCAAATCTTCCATCCCCTTCGTATTTTAGTCCCATTTGCCAAAGGTAGCTACTTTTAACTACTGTTCTCTTTTATTTTTTTCTAGTGCTTGCCTCCTATATCTGGGTGTTTCGCTTTACCTATCTTTCTTGACTCGTCTACTTTGAGTTATACCAAGTGACTGAGAAAAGAGAGCTCACCTGAATTACTTCCTCTTCTCTCTCCACTCCATCCCAACCTCATGTTTATTTTCAGTTCTATTGGTTAATTTTTATTCATTAAAAGAACATACATAATTCTCTTTTATATTTTTTGGATCCATCAGCTTTAGACTGTATGTCCTGACCTCCTACCATGTGGTTTTAGGAAATTAGAGCCCCTACCTGTCTCTTCACTTGTCTGCTTCTCTGCTTACAACGTTTATAATTTTTATATTTTGTTCTTTAACTATAATTAAATCTGGGCTTTTCTGTAAGTCTATTTTAGTAATTCAAAATCAACTACTGACATTATAATCTAGCTTTCTATTGAATTTTTAAATTTCAATCATAACACTTTATGACTCTTCCTTGTTCTTTGAGTTCTTTTTTCATAGCAGCCTAATTTTTTTAATGAATGCAATGTCTTTTCAAAACTCTAAACAGAATTTTTGAAGCTTCTCTTATGTTCACTGAATAAGCTCTGAGATTGATTGTTTTCTTTTTCCATCTTTTTCCTTCATTCTGGTGCCATTGTTTATTGTTCAATGTCTGGTGGTCCTTCATTGCATCTGTGCAGAGGCTGCTCTCTGTCCACCAAAATCTGCTCTTCTTCCTGGTACACAGCTAGACTTTATTTCCCAGATGTGTCTGCAGTTCTACCCAAGGTAATAAGCCCCTTTTAGGTAGGTGCTTTCTAAGAGCTTGAGCATGAACTACTCCATGATCTCTTTTCCTCTTTCTGCAGGCCAAAGTGACCCTTGAGACCATGGGTTGGTGATGACTGAGCTGCCCTCCAAGAGTAATTCATGAGAAGAGCTATACCCTGACAGGATGGCTACTAGATAGTGAAATGAACATTTATGTCTCTTCAGCCATTGAATAATTGTTAGGCATCTTGTTATCTCACCCTCGCTCACACAGTAGCCTAACAAAGAAGCTTGTGGGTTGGATGTGGGTTGTCCTGTTTTCTCTTCAACCTTTATCCCTAAAGGAAAGGGCTGTCTGTAAGAAATATGTGTGCTTGTAGGGCATGTCAACAGGCAGGCTCTCTTTAGGGTGTCTTGGCAGGGAGCTGGCAAAACATCTCTTTTTATTATGCCAAAATAAAGAGGTCTTAGCTCTGGATGCCCAGAGCCACTCTCCATTCCCTAGATCTTCCCAAGCAACATTTTCTTTAGAGAGCAACCACTCAATTTTAATCTGAGAGTAAAGGTCTTTCCTCAGTTGGGGAAAAGGGTGGAGGAGAAAAGGTGCATTTGTGTAAATGTTCTAGAAATGATCCTTCGATGAACCGCTTTCATTTCTGCCCATTTTTCACTCATTCCTGCTCTCTGTTGCCACCCCTGTGCTTGGACCCTCTCTCTGGCTCACTCATCAAGAATGTCTCTAACATCCACTGCTCCTTCAGGAACTGGCTGAGCTGTCCCACTCCTAGATATCACTCAACTGCTTCTCATTTTCCAGAAATTTATGTTTCTCTGGTCTGCTGATGTTTATTCTTCCCCTTTTTCTCAAATTCAGTTATTCCCTTTTGTTTCTCTTTGTTGTCATCACAGCGGTATTTTGGGAGAAAGGAGAGTAAACGTTTATATTTATTCTGCCATCTTGTATATAGAAGTGAGAACTCAGTTTTAGAAGTACAGAGACTTTATGGGGAAAAAGAATCTGAATTTCACTCTTCTCATTGAGGTCTTGGAAATTATTATTTAAGGAACAAGTTCTTTTGTAATCATGCCTGTTAGAAAGTAACAGTAACCAGTAACCCAAATGTCCCATGCTTCACTGGCCTGTATGTACAAATACAGTCATCTCAGCATGAATGTCCAAGTTCCCAAAACTCTAATCTCTTACCTGCATATGTGGAAACTCCACCCTCTTCCAAACATATCTGGTATTTGGCAAGAGGCATTTTACATGTTTTCTTGAAGCAGTTGTATTTTGCCAAGCTGGAGCTCTGCTACTGGCTGGCCCTGAACAAACAACACCACTGCTGCCTCAGGGTTATGAGAACTGGAATTCAGCCCCTCTTGGCTGAGCCACTCTGGCCCTAGTGCCAGCTAAGCTGGCATTCCACTGTCTCCTTTGAGGGGACATCTGCCAATTCATGCTGGCCAGAGATGATCTTG
>NW_011910914.1:0-2490 GCF_000151845.1 Pteropus vampyrus | reverse complement strand
GAACATGCCCGATCTCATCTGATCTCGGAAGCTAAGCAGGGTCGGGCCTGGTTAGTACTTAGATGGAAGACCACCTAGGAATACCAGGTGCTGTATGCGTTAAAAAAAAAAAAACAAAAAAAAAAACAATGGCACATACTGTTTCCAGAACTGTGGATTTCACAGCTAAAGTCTTCCCTGTTATCGCAAAGCAATGCTGTCGATGATGGGCTCTTATAGCTCCTATGAAGGTCTGCAGAATCCACATAGGATGGCCCAAGGAGATGTTATGCTAACTGGTAACTGTGGATTCAGCTAAGTCGGGCAGCGCCACCACGGTAGATTACATTGCTGTCTGGCTGAGAAGTGACTTCAATTAATAGAAAAGCTGAAAGACCCAGGTTGGGCACCTAAAGTGTGTTCATCGGATGCAGTTCATCCTTCCTGAAAATCTTTTGCACCTTTTTCCAGATCCCTCTGACTTAAAAGTGGGATGCTTTAAATCAAGACAGGTGGAAGCAACACAAAATAATCAGTTGGATCTTCTCTGTTGTCGCCTTCTTGCCTCCTGTCTCATCCTCCCAGCCCCCGTGCAGACAGACACACACAAGTACAGTACTGTTCTCCCATAGCCTTCATTTTACAGATCTCCTGCTGAAGTTCCTGACTAATGGTAAGTTATTTGTTCAGAAAGATTTTATGGCTCTCATAAAATGTCAATTACAGTTTTTAAAATAACTTGTAGTTTTTCTGTAACATGATGCTGCCATCTTGGTTCCCAGAGGGTGTATTAAATTCAAGTAGCAATAACAAATCATTTAAGCAATAAATAAATAACCTGAGATGGAGCGTTGTTAAGAGTTAATAGTCTCCCATACACTCAATAGAGGGTGAGGCTCCACTCAATTAAAGTGACCCCAGGAGGAGGGGGCGCAGGGGCCAAACTGCACCCAATCGTTTTGTTGAAGGTATTCAACCCGCACACATTCATTTCCTTCTTTATGTTGTCTCTTTTCAGCAGGGAAGGCTCTCTGCAGCCCCTGGGCCCAGAGAACAATTACGGTACAGTCTCAGAGAACAGAAAGAAAACTGGGGTCATAAATATGTTAAATGGGTGCGTGGGTTTAAGTGGCTTTGTAAACGAAACACGGAGGAAACCTCAGACTAATTAATGAATATGAAGCAGTGGGAAAGCTGGAGGGTTTTGGGGGGACAGTCTGGTCGTGGGGTGAAGATGCGACATCTATATAATTCTTTCTTTCCAGGAAGGTATACTTATTTATTTTAGATTTTTTTTTTCCAAGATCTCAGCGCTTTGATGGAGAATAACAGATATAGGTTAAACAAATTTTTAAGGTAAATCTTTTCTAAATTGTAGTTTCTCTAAGTTATAACTTTGTCTTGAAAGAATGATTTTACAGATATTTAAAAATGTTGTGTTTGTATTTTGAGAGGGAATATCACGCTATCTTAAAAAAAAGAATTGTATACTTTTTATACAGAATCATAACTCATTCAATGTGGCATTTCCATGTGTTCTAAAATATTTGTTTTTCCCTTTGGAGAGTTTATTATTTTTCCTTTTGTTCTTTACTTTTTTCCCCCCATTTTAATAGCACAAATAGTTATCTCTATGTGAAATTAAAGATTGCCTGCATGTCTCATATAATGCATTCTGAACCCACAAATGACTTCCTGAGATTGCTATGTGATGCAAGCCAGTACTGGCACTCTGAAAAATGTCCCTGAACTCAGAGAATGCTCACACTGAGGGCCCGCCATAGACCAAGGACCAGAGGTCACGGTAGAGGTGCATATGGACAAAGGGGTAGGAGAGACAAGGGGCGGGGGTAGCAGAGGGAGAGATTGAGAGAGGGGAGAGAGAGGAAGAGAAAGAGAGAGAGAGAGAGAGAGAGAGAGAGAGAGAGAGAGAGGCTCAATGGGGGATAGAAGTAGTCAGGTACAAATAAAGCCACAGAAGGACACCACGATAGCAAGAGGGAAAAAAAACAAAAAACAAAAAACCCAGAAGCAATAGAAAAGTGGCTGGCCCAGACATCCTTGTTTAACTGATTAAATGGCCAAGTTGTTAACAATGGATTAAATCGAACCATTGACCTAATTTAGTTGTTCTGATACTAAAATGAGCAGGCTAACTTCTTCTTTGAGGCTGTATCAGTGGTCTTAGTTGCAACAATAAAAAAAAAAAAACACCTTTTCCGAATCCTGTCTATACTGACTCAACCATCTCATATTATTTTTATTACATTAAAGCTGCAGAATCATCTAATTATAATTCTTAAATGTATTTTATAAACGACATTTATTATTCAACAAGTTTTATTAAACATCTACTATAAGAATGGCAAAGGATAAATGTTTTGTGCAAAGAATACAAAAAAGTTTATAATTTTCCATAGACGTTAAGGAAATACATATTCAGGGTGACATGTTAAACACATCAGACTGAATTATATACAGATAAGAACTAAACAGGACAAGAAGAAAAAC
>NW_011910913.1:0-2020 GCF_000151845.1 Pteropus vampyrus | reverse complement strand
GTTTTAAATTCTTTCGTTGCTTTATGCCTAAGGGACAGGAAGTCTGTAATTTGAAACTCCACGAAGTTCACTGTCCTTTTCCTTTCTGTGACTGTGAGGGGAAGCTGGAAACTTCAGTAACACCATGTTTCAATTATTTTTATTTTAGACCACATGGGCAGAGACTGCTCACCACTGTTTGACAGGATGTTGCTGTGTCTTCTCGGTAGGGGGCCACTGCCCTTCAAAGAGAGAGAATTGGATTCTTTTGACTTTTTTAAAAAATGTTAGCCACACACAAGCAGACAACACCTCACAAGAATATATGTCTGAGTGAGAACTTTTGAATGAGGCATACTTCTCAGCTGTTTTTTCTTGCTGAAGAGGAGAATATATTACTTCTTGTCAGTTCTAGGAGCTCGACTTACTAATATTATGAAAGTTATAGATCCACAGTATCTTATCAAAAACTCCTGAGGTCAGAGGTAATTTGGAATTCAGAATTTTCCAGATTGCTTATATTGCATGTTATATAATTCCAGATTGCTTATATTGCATGTTATATAATGGATCTGGGATAGGTCTGGGCAGAAGTATAGTAAAGCATGTTAATAATTCTGCAGCAAAATATGTGACTATTCATACTAAGGAGGATAGACAAAGATTAAAAATACTCATTCAATTCTCATTGAGTTTTCCACAAAATTACTTCACGCAAGTCAGATTTTGCTCCCACATAGGTTATAAAAGTTTTTGGTGTTCAGAGCTTTATGGATTCTGGAATTATAAATAAGAGATTGCGTGCCCATATTCATAGGTTTCAGGCATATTGTAGATGCTTACTAAATACTTGTAGAAATGATTGAATAAATGAGTGAGTGAGTGAATGAGTAGTCTTTTCTAAGGTAGAAAATAAAGAAGACAAAATATTTTATGATGTAATAAGATGTCCAAATATGGAAGCAGACTTTAAAAGGAGAATTGCTTCAAATGAAGTAAATAATTCATTTTTCTGGCTAATCACCACATACAGCATTTAGACCAGGGTACTCAGCTGGTTTCATGTTATATTCTATATATCCTCAACTTTCTCTTATCTCTGGTTACATTCCTAGCCTGCCTTTCTCCTTAAAGTTTTGTGTAATTATTAACTACAGGTTATATTTTCACCCAGAAAAACATGATACATAGGAAAATAATGAGTACAGGCCATTCTTCTACAGAAGTAAATGTTGCTTATTTTAAAGAGATTTTGCCAGTATTTAGTCATAAAAAAGCATCTTTTGGTTTGTAAAGTTTGTCACATCCCTTTCGTGATTCTTTCGGCTGCAGTGTTTTGCACATTTAAAAGGTTGTTATGCTTTGAAGATATATTTTATTATATGTTTGATACTATTCAGGGAAAGAATATGACGGAAACAAAATCACTCTGAAACAACTTATATCTGTTATCTTCACCTTGAAGAATTCTCTCACGTCTTTAAAGTGATTTTCAGCTGACTGCTCTCAAATAGGGACTTCTATTCTGCCTGGTCAGCTGTGAGTTATTCCAGGGCTGCCATACCTCTAGGTTTTCCAAGGGCTGTCTTGGATTATACTTGTTATCTCAGCATATTAATTTATAGTGTTCTATCCCATTTTCAAAAAGACTCTAGTTTCAAAAGGACAGGTTCATTGATTTTCTGAACCTTACTATTGTATCTCATCATGGTCATCGCTGGTTTAAATGACTATATTAAATTCAGATTTTTAAACAATTAGCTTTCCATGGAAAAGATTAGCAAATCATTTTAATCCATTTTTAATGTAGATTTGTCTTTTCTTCTTCCTAATCAGGAAAGAAAAAAAATTTTTTCTTTGTTCACTCGCAGGATCTCTTAAAATATGCTCTTACCATTTACCAAAGTCTTTCACTAAAGCACCAATTTCCTTATTGAAACAAAGCCATTGAAACTCCAATAAGAATGAGTCTGAGTTCAATGTGACAGAGGAATCGGAACAATCCCAAAATGTTTGCATCGCAAGGCCACGTGAAAAGGCA
>NW_011910912.1:0-1753 GCF_000151845.1 Pteropus vampyrus | reverse complement strand
TTTTTTTTTTTTTTTTTAAACCAACTTAAGCACACTTTGTTGGTTTAGGAATATAGAGCTGCCTTATATATAACTTAGTTTGCTCATAAACTCTCCGTGTTTGCATTAGAAATGTGAAAGTCTGGAAATATCCAGGATAAATGATCCTGCTGTTCCCCGATGGGCTCAGAAAAAAATAAAAATAAAGAAGAACTCAAGACGCCTCTCTGCTCCCCTCTGCCCACCACTACATTTTTTCCAGATATTTTCTTTAGCTTTACCATCTCAAGACTTCACAGAACTCTGCTTGTTTTCCTGCAGAAGACAGGACCCTGCATCTGTCCACGCAAGAATCAGCTGGCCTGAGTTCCAGTGTAACTGGCAGTCAGAGTGCACATGTAGTGAATACCTAGTTTTCAGGTTCAGCTCTTCCTCTGTTTATTCTTTATGGAGGGACAAGATTAGGAATCGGCGAGTGAGACCGAGATTTCAGCCCTACTACTGCCCTACTACTCCATTCTTCCTTTAGGATATGGTTTGAAATTGGAATTTTTAGCATGGATTAGCTAAATCTATGACTATGAATCCATTCAAGGCCAGAGCTTATTATTAGTCACCGGTCAGAATGATGAATTTGTGGGATTCATACTTTATTTTTATTTTAAAACTTATTTGTTTATTCTATCTATCATCATCATCTTCTTTCTTCTTGCTTTATTTTCTATGATCTGTAGATACTCTTTTGAAGCCCTCAATGGAATTTTCCATGCAGATATGGACAAATTTCTAGTTTAGTTTTAGTTTAAAACATAGCTACCTTTTTCTATATAATCTATCCCACATTTATTTATTCGACATGCATTTATTGATTGCTGATGACACAAAGATAAAGTTAGTCCCTCTCTACCATCAAGCAACAGCCTAGGGTAAGGATGAGACAAACAAAATGAACCTAAAATTGCGACTGTAAATTTCAAGGAGCTTTTATATCTAAATTAATGGGAAATTCAGCAATCGCCAGTTTATCAGGAAATGGGAGATGAAGTCTGGGTCTGGAGCAAAGTTTGGCCTCATCTGAGCCAGACCTGGCTGGGATCCCCTTGTCTTTCCTGTGCTAGGACACTGGGCTTTCATAGCTGTCGCTGGCTTTGGTGGCATCCACTTGGTTTCCCAGGAGAAAATGGCTTTCTTTCTCCCAGGAAAATCCCCCCATGCTTGTGAGTGAGAGATTTTCCATAGACACGCTGGTCTGTGGCAAAGTTGGGTCTCATAGCTAGCACCTGGGATTGAGCTTGAAGGCCATAAAGTAACAAGTGGTGAGTGGCAGTCTTTTCCTTCTGGTACAAAAGACCTGCTTGTTCTGGGGGCGGGGGGGATGTCCTCGCTATGGAAAAAAAGACTGAGGAGCAGCTTGTTGTGGTCCATCGGCTGAAAAGGCTGTTCTTGGGAAAATATTAGCCTTGTCTTGTTGCCAAAGCAGTGGAGGCCAGGTTACCTGCCACAGGAGTGCCAGCCTCCTCCAACAGGCCTCCTCAGTTTCACAGAAATGACTAAATTCACTGATTCTTTTTTCAAAATATCGCACTAGGAAAAAAATTCAACGCGATATAAATGGCTCCAGAAAGGAAAAAATGGAGATACAGTTTAGCTCATGTAATCTCAATTATTTTGTTCTTTCTTTTCTTTTTACCTGTTTGCATATAGCGTATGAGTTTATTCCCCTTACTGATATTTGAGGCCCCGAAGTTGCATATGTGTACATGTGCTACATATG
>NW_011910911.1:0-2212 GCF_000151845.1 Pteropus vampyrus | reverse complement strand
CGCAGTCTGAGGGCCTCTTACAAAGAGAAAGGGACTCAAGGATAACAACATGATCCCTATTTTGCAGATGAGGAAACTGAGGCCCAGAGAGGTCTGACCCGCCAATGGCGGGAACTCAGGCAGCACTGCGGGGCGGTATCAAACTGGCCGAGGAGCTGGGACTTGAAGGCAGAGTGTTCCCTGGATTGCCCACCATAGGCTGATTCTGACTTTTCTGCCCGGCTGGTCCATCCATTGTTTTGATTGTTTTTTTTTTTTAGCCAGTTGGGGTCACACCACATTGTTCAGTGAAGGGACCCAGGGTGGCCTCAATTTATGTTTCCTGTGAGTTCCACATCAATACTAGCTGCAGCCTCAAACTACCACAAGGGGACAATTGAGAAAGTACTGACTGGTAGTTTTGCTCGCTGTATCATCTGTGACTACGAAAGTCTCACAGAATAAACAGTAATAATATTCACTAGAAACATCCATGGATGCTTTACATACATTATTTTCTTACAAAAATGAGATTCTTGACCTAATCTGAGCCTGTGGCTCAGCGTTGTTTGCAGCTGATCGTTGTGCAAAGTAAACGTGTAGATGCCGCAGTGGCAATCAGGAGCCACCTGTCTGTGACAGCGAAGTGGTCTGAGGCTATCCCGCTCACCCTATACCTCTACACTGCATCTTCGTCTCGGGCCTTTGGTATTGCCTGGTTTTACACTGGGGATTATTTCTTCTCTGTCTTATAAATAGCCATGGGTTAGCTGTTAATCCATAGGGCTGGCTCTGAGATTTCAGAATCACGTTTGTCTCAGCTGACAGCACACACCGCATAGCTGACTGGAGTTTAAAGAAACACAGAATGCGAAGCCCGAGTCCAGTTTTGATTCTGCCTGGATGTGAGAATTGATCAAAGAACAGAACATGCTGAGAACAGGCCTCACAAAGCAATCCTGTTCGTTATCCCCTGTCGCTCACATCCTCTCTGCCTTTGCCTGGATGGAAGACCCCACCGTTCTCTGCTATTTGTTTGTGGTGAAAGCAAACTTCTCCCATTTGGTCAGGAGGTTTCGGGGCCCAGAGAGAAGGGAGTGGAAGGGGAGAGAAATCAGGAACAGGGTTCTGGAAGCAAGAGGGTGGAGTATAATTTCTAAGAAATAAGAAAGGACTAAGATTGTAAAAAGAGCGATGTTGCAAAGCCATTAACAACTGACAAACAGGTTTCCTCTCCAGCAAATAAAAAATCTATTGCTCTTTTTTTTACGCATCCAGTTTGAAACAAAGCCTTAAAAAGGTGTCCTGCAGTTGCAAACTTAATGCAAATTATAAACAAATAGTGTGTTGCACACAGGCCAGCTACAGGGAGTCCAAAGCCAACCATAAACAAATGAAGCTTTATGCTTGCGCCAAATAACAAACTAAGCTTCTAACTTAAGGACAGATTTATTTCACTCTCAAATTTTTGTTTTAGCTGGTTGAGCGCAAGATCACGGTGCCTTGAGAAAAGCTCTCTCTCGGGGTCGTGGATCCCAAGCAGGGGCACTCCAGGAAGCAGGTGAGAAGGGGAAGAGATTTGCTCAACTGCAGGAACTGGGAGATGGCACCGTTTGGGCCATTTTTTGGCCTCTAGCACAGAGGCTGGAGTTTCTGCACTCATGCCCATTTTAGCTTATTCACTGACCCAGCCAAGGAGAGCCACAGGACATGGCTGCAGGGCGAGGTCCCTGTACCACGGGGCTGCTGGGGAGCGTCTCTCCCCAGACACTTCCTCACCGCCATGTTGGGTTCCATCTGCACCTGTACTATCGGTGGAGACTCCAGCCTTGGTCTTTTCCCAGAATCCAGAGGACAATAACCACCATTTATCCAACACCTACTGTGGGTCAAGCTTGGTGATGCTAGGTGCTTTTAAAAATCTTGAATCCACATTTCTACTCTTTGAGAAGGTTGTGTTATACTCGCTTTAGAGATGAAGAAATTAAGGTTTAGGAGTGTAACTCGCCCAACATCACATGGTTAGTAAAATGGAGGCGGAATTTGCACCCTCAGACATTTAAAAATATGTCCACAAGTTCTTTAGGACCCCTCCCTTCAAAAGGTGGAACCTAATTCTCCTCTCCTTAAGTGGGGTTACACTTGGTTGCTGGCTTCCAGACAATGTAATGCCTGTGACATCTGAGGTCAGGACAGCAAAGGAACTGTGGCTTCCTCCTTGTTTTCTCTTAGG
>NW_011910910.1:0-2005 GCF_000151845.1 Pteropus vampyrus | reverse complement strand
GGCATAATATAAATGAATCAGATAAGCATATCGGTCTGGGTGAAAATGCAAAGCATTGAGTGTTGCCTATAACTGGCTTTTATAGGTTCCCCATGGTATAATGTTCAGACAAGTCTCCCACAGTTAAGTGACAGCATCCTCTCTCTTTCTGTCTGTTTCCACATACCGCCCACCCCCAACTGCTCTTAATATCTATCCACATCCATTTAGTAAAATCTGATTTAGGAAATGTCATCAGGGTAGATAGAGCAATAACTTCCTTCCGTCTTCCTTCCTTCCTTCCTTCATCCTTCTTTCATTCAGCAACTCTACACTGAGCACTTATTACGCACTAGGCATTGGGGAAACAAACATGCAGAGAGTCTCTGCCCCAATTGTTGAAACAGCAGGAATGACAGGTACATCAAGAAATACTAGAATATAAGGTGATTAGTGCTATAAGAGATTTATAAATATTATGGTGGCCTGGCCAAATGAGTGATTAATTTTACCAAAGGCTCAGGGCTAGAAGAAGTTTCACAGAACAGGTGAGGTATAAGCTGGGCCTTTAGAGGAGTAGACATTCAATGGGAATCAGGGAATTTTAGATAGATCAATTTATAAACGAACCTCTCTCGGACCTCATCCTTGTACTAATAACTTATTCTCATGCAGCAACAGACTTCTAAATCTTTGTTTAGTTTCCTTTGTGGGAAGAGAGCTTGCAAACCAGCCAACATAAATATATGGATCTACTTGGCTGCTACATTTCTCATTGTAAATAATTAAATTGATTTTCAGATACAAATCAGATTCTCATGAGTTTGGGATGCATGAGCCAGTCTTTCTTGGGCCTGATCAAGCCAGAATAAGCCAAGATGAGAATCAAGATGTACAAAGACAGAAAACTGAGAGAAATCTAGAAAGGCAATATCATTCCTGACCATCAACCTACTCATTTGTACACAGTGAACTAAAGAGAATTCAGTTAATGATTATATTGTTTACTGAAAAGCACAAAAGGTAAATACCTTGAGATTTAGATTGGGGGAAGAACCCTGAAAAAGACTAGGAAGAGACCTAACCCATTTGCATAGATAGTAAAGTTCAGGTACTTCAGTTATTTGTGAGGCTTCCGCACTATGCGTTTATACTTTCAACCAAAACAAATACGTTAATAAAGAGAAGAGAATTTGGTGAACTGCTCCTGGAGCCTCTTTGAAATTGTGCATAGGGTAGGTTCTACTTGATCAAGTCTAACCAGTTTTCCTCTCAGTTAATAGGGCAGTTTTTTCCTGCTCTGTGACTCCTCACTGGCCTTGAACTGCTGTGGCAGCAGTAACTGATGTAACCCTGGTCCAAGCCCCATCCCCGTTCTGACTTGAATTGACCCAAAGCCTACATCCCAACATGAATCTATCACTGTGTCTTTAGCCCACCCTACTGTACTGGGGTCTTAAAGTTTTAAGTTCCACCTATAGTTTTCTCTTCACAGTATAAAATCCTATGTAAGTGTCCCCAGAAGAAAATCCCAAAGACATTTTCCACACTTAACTTTTTATGTCACACTCAAACAGAAGGTCTGATTCACATATAATACTAAACATTTTGTCACTTTTTGTCATTGTTTAGTCTTTTGTCAGTCTATATTTTTGTCAGTGCATATCTTTACAGCATCAAAATCAGGTTGTTTATTACCCTGTTTATTAAGTTTATATCACACTTACCTCCTTGAGACACACTCATTTAGATACACACTAATGCCTCAGTGTAAAGGATATTCTTATCCTTTACAGTAATTACAGGGTATTTCAGTGTATTGATAGAGCAGGATTTGCCTAGCCCCGCCTTTTATTGTCTGGTTTGGGGTTGTTTCCAGTTTTTTAATACAGTGAATAAAGCTATTACATACATTCTTGTATAAATTGCTTTTTTCTTTTAGGTTATTAACTTGGAATATATTTCCCCAAGGAAGGATGAATGAGCCAATAGGTGGACAGTGAGGAAGCAGTGAAGAATTATAAGT
>NW_011910909.1:0-1817 GCF_000151845.1 Pteropus vampyrus | reverse complement strand
CATCCATCCATCCAGTAAGACAAGGTCCTGCCCTCATGGTGCTCATAGTCTGGTAGGAAAGACATAAATAATTTAAGTGTCCTAAGTGTTCTGAAGGGAAGCCTTCCTCAACCTCTCTCCTTATCACATCACCCCTTCCCACCATGGATTCCAGGTCCTCATAGAAGGAGACTTTTATACATAGATCTTTGAAAAGCTCTCACATTGGGTTGAATTTTAGTCATGTGTTTCCATGTCTCTCTCCAGTACTGCAGCAACTTGAGGACAGGAAGAAGTCTTATACCCTTGCCCCTTATTAGGAAAGGCAGAGGAATTTGCTGGCAGAGATCGACGCTCAAGACTGTTTGTCTTTTCCAGACTGTTTATATTTTTACTAGTGGCTTTCTTTAAAGTTTAAAAAAAAAAATCTTTAGTCTATGTTTTTCTAATGATCAAAAGTAAAAGTAAAGGAATATTTTCTAACTTCCTGCTAGGGAAGAAAAAGAATTTGAAACACCTTTACTTTTTTCTCCCTGGTTTTTGTAAAGATAACCTATATTTCAAGGCCCAGATTGTTGTCATCAAATTGTTTTATATATTAGATCTTATCTTTTAAGAATGGATTTTTGCTTTTGCTATTTGCTTTTGAATCATGTTTACGACAGTTATTTAAACTTAGCTCCATACTTTGCTGATTTACATTTTCACTGGCGGTTCTTTTATGCCACGACTTTCTCGTTTGACTCATCTTTTGATTAACTGGAGTTCATTGACTCATAATATTTTTTTAAGGAAAATAGGAGAGAGGTGCATTTTTCTGAATCTTTCCTTATCTAAGAGTCTCTTTTTCATTTTCTACCATCTATGAGCAACAATTTGGCTGGATGTGATAGTTTAGGGTCAAAAATTTTTTTCTTATTATGAATTATTTTTTCTTATTATGAATTATTTTTTTCTTCCAGTTACAAGTAAGTCATGGGGATGTAATGTGTAGCATGGTGACTATAGTTAATAATATTGTATTATATATTTGCTAAATATACAATGTAAAGTTGCTAAAAGAGTAGATCTTAAAAGCTCTCATCACAAGAAAAAAATTTGTAACTATGCATGATGATATGATGATGAAAGTTAACAAGATTTACTGTGGTGATCTTTTGTAATATATATATAAATATTAATCATGTTGTATACCTGCAACTAATATAAAGATATATGTCAATTATATCTCAGTTAAAAATATTTTTTCTCATCAAAACTTTCTGAATGCCTGCATGTTATTCTGGAAAAAATGCTGCAGAATAGAAGTTTGAGAATTGATGGATTTATATCTTCTTTTGTTTTTTAAAATTCTTTTAAAAAATTCTTTTGTTAAAAAACATTGCCAGGGTATGCCCAGGTATATGCTCTTTTTACAAATTTTGCCTGTAGAAACATGGCTGTTGATTGTATACTTTGAGCTTTACTCAGCCCAGGAAAATTTTCTTCATTTTTATCTTTGATTATTACTTGAATTGGAGTTTTGTTTCTTCACGAACAACACACATACACACACATATTCGTTTAGAGTTGACATACAATATTATATTAGTTTCAGATATACAACATAGTGATTGGACATTTATGTAACTTACCAAGCGATCACCCCGATAAATCCATACGTAGTTGTTACAATATTATTGACTATATTCCCAATGCTATACTTTACATCTCCATGACTGTTTTGTAACTACCAATTTGTATCTCTTAATCCCTTCCTCCTCTTCATCAATCCTCCCAAAGCTCTCCCATCTAGCAACTATCAAAATGTTCTGTGCATCTATGGGTTTGTTTCTGTT
>NW_011910908.1:0-1791 GCF_000151845.1 Pteropus vampyrus | reverse complement strand
CAATATTTAAAGTCAGGCAGAGAACGTAATCTGTGAAGAAATACCAGAAAGTTAGCAGGGAAACCAGTAAGAGTGGTGGCCAGAAAAAAGAGAAAAGAAAGTTTCAAAAGGAAAGGTGTGGTCAGCAGTGTGAAATGCATCATAGCAATTAATGAGTTGTGGATTGAAAATCATTCATTGAATCTGCTCTTAAAAGGTGAGTGACTGCAAATGGGCACAGGGATCTTTATGTGGTAATAGAAATATTCTGAAATTGAATTGTAGTGTAAGTGTACAAACAATTCTGCAAATATGCTAAAAATTACAGAACTGAACACTTAAAACAAGTGACTTTTATTATGTGTAAATTATTACTCATTTAAGTGGGCTTTTTAAAATTTTTATTTATTTTTATTTTTTAAGAATCGCTGGTGACCTGAGTCAGAAAAGTTTCAATGGAATGAAGAAGACAGAAGCCAAGTTTGGGTTTAGGAGGAAATGGAGATTAAGAAGTAGAGGCAAGAAGTGAATTTAAGGAATTTCATTTAAGGAATTTAGTTGTTAAGGAGAGAAAAAAAAAGGTAGCAATTAAAGAGCCATATAAGGTAAAGAAAGGGAGGAAAATGATGAGTTCCGTTTTAGACATATTTCATTTGAAGTAAGAATCCAAATAGCTAGAAGTAGACAATTGTTTTTGTTTTAGAGGTAGGAATTGAAGCAGATTGTTTAGTACAAGGTCCCACAGTAGGTGGACGTGGATTGAAGCTGGAAAGAGCAACGCACAGCAGATAAAGGTCCTCTCTTAGTCTCTAGGCAAACTCCTTTTACTGGAATTAATGAGCTCAGAGAGTATCTGTAGGCCTTATTCATCTCTATCAGCTTCTATGTATACACGTTAACTGATTTTTTAGCATGTATAGTGAATAAAATCTCTCCACTTTCTCTGTTCTAGCTTTTCGTTATCAGGAAGTTTTTCTTAATATTTAACCCCAATCTCTCCTTTCAGAATTGTGTCCTTTAAAAATCTTTTTAAAAAATGTGTGTACCGTTGTGCTTTCTATTGCTAGTGTTTACAAGGTCACCAGAGATCCTCTAAAAATATAAGACCACATCTCTAACTTCTCCAGAGTTGGTTTCCGCATAAGAATTAAATTAAATGATGTTTGTAAAGCATTTAGCACAAGTGCCTGCATAGAGAAAGAACTCAATAAATAGTTACTATCATTTGGAAGAAGTTAAAAAAAAATTCTATAGAGATGTCACTCTCTTTTATATTTTTTTGCTAGAAGACAACATTAGTATTTAAATTACTAAACCATTTTACTTAGAAACTCATAAATTAAAGAATAAAATTACTCTGCAAAACAATCAGTTGCGAGTCTGATTTTGATTAATTTGTTCTTTCTGTTCCTTAGATTCCGCATATAAGTGAAATCCTATGGTATTTATCTTTCTCTGTCTGACTTATTTCACTCAGCATAAGAACCTCTAGGTCCATCTACGTCATTGCAAATGGTAGGATTTGAACAATTTGGTGATGGACAGAGGGGTGGGAGGTTAGGGGACTGAGATAATGGGGTGAAGGGTTAAAGAAGTACAAATTAGTAGTTGATAGATGGTCACAGAGATGGGAAGCATGGCATAGAGAATGCAGTTAGCATTAACATGTTGGCTAGGAGGAAGGCCAGGGGAGGGAAGGAGCAATTGGGAGGATCGTTTTATGAACTATATAGATGTCAACCAATGTACTGTATACTTGAAATAAATTAAACTAATTAAAATAAATAAATAAATTAATTAATTAAATAATAA
>NW_011910907.1:0-1475 GCF_000151845.1 Pteropus vampyrus | reverse complement strand
CAGGCTGACTCTTGTTAAAGGGTAATGCAGCTGGTGACTTTAGGTTGAAACCAATGCTCATTTACCATTCCAAAAGTCCTCAGGCCCTTAACAATGATGATAAATCGACTCTGCCTGAGCTCTGTAAATGGAACAACAAACCTGATAAATATGGTTTACTGAAATTTTAAGCCCACTGTTGAGACCATCCGCTTAGCAAAAAATAAAAAAAGATTCCTTTCAAAATATTACTGCTCATTGACATCACACCCGGTTACCCAAGAGCTCTGACGGGGATGTGTAATGAGATTACTGCTGTTTTCATGCCTGCCAGCATAACATCCATTCTGCAGCCCATGGATCAGGAGTAATTTCAACTCTCGAGTTTTATTAGTTAAGAAATACATTCTGTGAGGCTATAGTTGCCATAGATAGTGATTCCTCTGATGGATCTGGGCAACATAAATTCAAAACCTGGAAAGGAGTTACCCATTCTAGATGCCATTAACAACACTTGTGATTCATATGGAGAGTTCAAAGTATCAACGTTAACAGGGGTTTGGAAGACGTTGATCCCAACCCTCATGCATAACTTTGAGGGGTTCAAGACTTCAGTGGAGGAAGTTAACTGTAGATGTGGTGGAAATAGCAGGAGATGTAGAATTAGAAGTGGAGCCTGAAGGTGTGACTGAATTGCTGTAATCTCATGATAAAGCTGTAATGGACGAGGAGCTGCTTCTTATGGATGAGCAAAGAAAGTGGTTTCTTGAGATGAATGAAGATGCTGTGAAGATGTTGAAACGACAACAAAGGATTTAGAGTATTGTGTAAACTTAGTTGATAAAGCAGCAGTAGGGTATCTAAGGATTGACTCTGATTTTGAAATAAGTTCTACTGTGAGTAAGATGCTATCAAAGAGCATCGCATGCTACAGAAATCGTTCGTGAAAGGAAGAGTCAATTAAAGTGGCAAACTTCATTGTTGTCTTATTTTAAGAAATTTCCACAGCCACCCTAACCTTCAGCAACCACCACCCTGATCAGTCAGCAGCCATCAACAATGAGGCAACATTACAAGACTCTCTAACAGCAAAAAGATTACAATTCACTGAAAGCTCAGATGTTTAGTGTTTTTTAGCACTGAAGTATTTTTTAATTAAGGTATGTACATTTTTTTTTGAGGCACAGTATTATTATACACTTAGTAGACTATGGTAAGTGGAAACATAACTTTTATATGCACCAGAGAACCAAAAAATTTGCATGACTCACTTTATTGTAATATTTGCTTTATTGTGGTGACCTGACACCAACCAAAACTGCAATATCTCCGAAGTATGACTGTGGACTACTAAAGTCTCATCATCCTCTTTCTATGGATGAAAAATAGTCTCAGAGAGATTAAGTAGCTCGACTATCATCACAGAGCTCGGAGGTGGCAAATCTGCACCTAGTTCCTAGTTCTGCAATCATTCTTCTATACCACACTGCCTTTAT
>NW_011910906.1:0-1053 GCF_000151845.1 Pteropus vampyrus | reverse complement strand
CCTGATCTCTGTGAGACCAGCTTGGAATTCCATCTGAGCTCAGGTAGGAGGGGGCATACCATCACCCTTATGTGTGAGCTTTATATGCATTTTGCACCATGTGGTAGATCCATGATGGTTTGTAATTTCTGAAGAGGGACTGACATTTTAAATGACTAGGAAAGAAGTTTTCTGTGTCATTCCTTTCACAGTACTCTGTGGTAAGAACAGTTTAGGGAGAAGTTCTTGTTGACAGCCAGTCTTGTGGTTCAACTTTCTCCAAACTTCTGGATCCCAAGTCATCTGTGTTAAAAAGACCAGACAGTGCAAGACACATGTGTTTGTAGGTTTTCTTAACTATCTACATGTCCAGCTTTACATGGAAGTTGATTTGTATTTCTGCTTTCTTTAACCTGCAGGTTGCACCTCATTTATCTTTAGCTTCCTGGCACAGCTTTCCTGTTTCAGAGCCACAGGTTTCTCTCCGTTAGGGTTGCTAACCCTGGAGGTGCTGTGGGCCATCTTCTCCCTTTCATGAGAAGAGTCTCCCTGTGTCAGAAGGCAACTCAGAGAATAGCTGAGACAAGAAGTAGAGAGAATAGATTCTGGTGCCTGACACTGTTTACATACCTGGATCAAGCTGTGCCTGAAGCTGATGGATCTGTCTAGGACTTTTCATTGACGTGAGCCTCAATACAATCTTGTAGATCCTGAAAATCCAGTCTATTCCTACCTCTTTCCTTCATAGTACAACCACAGAATTTAGTATTGGATAAGATCTTCAATATGTGTTCAGCTGATGCTGGCTAAACTAATTGCTCTGCGTCAGGCCTTACGCTGGTCACTGGGATCCAGCAATGAGTCAGACATGGTTCCTGCCCACGGGGAGCTCTCGGTCTAGTAAGAAATAGATGTTCTTCTCCTGATCCTACCCTGATATTGTACCCTTGATTTTTAAAAATTAGACTTAGAACTGGTGTGATTCCCACAAAGATTTCTACAACCTGCTTTCATGTTGTCCCCACTCTGTAGATCCCTTCCTATCCCCACACCCTGGGGAAAGGAGAGAGAAAA
>NW_011910905.1:0-1926 GCF_000151845.1 Pteropus vampyrus | reverse complement strand
CAATACAATGTACAAAACATATGCCAGGGGAAAAAATACTATAAATAGGATTTTCTGTTATAACCACAAAGAAAAACGGGCAAAGAAAAACAAAATTCTGTGTTCCTATACTACAGAATAGAAGAATTGAAAAAATGGGTATCTTCAAATATTTAAAAGGCTAACATATAAAAGACAAATAGGTTTGTTTTATGTAATCCCAAGGCCCATATTGAAAGTTGTATATGGGTTTAATACAGAAAAGTTTTTTTAAAAAACACCTAGAGGATAGACTGGGCTGCCCTAAGAGGCATTACATTTTCTATAATCAAAGGTACTCAAAATAAGAGAATGATAACTGCCTACTTAGGAGACATTCAACTTATACATTAAAATATCAAAAAGCAAAAGAGAAAAGGAAATGGTAAGGATTGATTGAGAATCTACTACTTAAAAATATAAAACATAACTCAAATTAATAAAAATTTAAGTAAATATTTGTGTAGAAAATAGTTAACATAACAGGCCTGAGACTGCTGCCACCCTTAAAGCCTTGCTTGCAAAGTTAGCCTTTAGGTAGGATCTTAGAAAGTGGATTTGGAGAGGGTTTCCTACCATTCTTTACTGATATGGGTGTGCTTAAACTGTTTGTTTAAACACAGTATACAAAACGTTGTGCCTGAACTGACCCGTCTCCAATAAAAACCTCAGGCACGAATTCTCTAATGAGCTTCCCTCCTACATAACACTTCGCAAATGTTGCCACGATTTGATGAAGCAGTAATTAACTGCATGTTGTGTGACTCCCCTGGGAGAGGACTCTTGGAAGCCTGTGACCAGTTTCCTCTGAACTTCACCCAATGAACCTTTTCCCTTACTGATTTTGCTTCTTATCCTTTTGCTGTAAAAAGTCATAGTTGTAGTTGCAAATATACGCTGAGTCCTGTGAGTCCTTATAGCAAATCAAGGAACCTGGGGGTCATCTTTAAGACCCCTGACCCAGAATCATTTCATATTTTGCTTTAAAATAAATTATCAATTAAAAAAATGTTATGCAGGACTTTTATAAAGAGTAACTTCTACAGTATTTCTAATATGAATAGTAACAATAAACTCTCTTATGAATTATATACCTAACAATCAAAAACACTTGAGGGCCAACTCCACACTTGATACTATTAGGCTTTAATGATACAACTAAGAAAAGACAGTCCCTACTTAATCTCAATCATTATTGATTGAATAAGCCAAACTCAACTTAAAGATTAAAAATATAGAAAACAGTTTCTATATACATAAATTAAGATATAAGAACAAGAAAACAACAATTCAAGATAGTCCTTGATAAGCGCAAAATACTAAATAGTATAACAATGACTGCTTTTCCTTTTTAGCAGAAGGGAGAGATTCTAGGGCTGGGCAACCCAATACATAGACACTGGTCACATGTGACTATTTAAATTTGAATTTAAATTAATGAAAATTAAATAAAATTAAAGCTCCAGTTACTCAGTCACACTAGCCAAATTTAGAGTGCTTGGTAGTCACATGTGACGAGTGGTCACCATATTAAACAGCAGATTACAGAACAGTTCCATCACTGCAGAAAGGTCTATAGGAAAATGTTGTTCTAAAAGGCTGTTGTGCCCAAGAATGCCTCAGATGTTTGCCATATTATCTGTAATGGCAGCAATAACAACAACAAAAACATAGATGACTTAAACATCTATCAACACAGAAACATATGCATACAGTAAGCTATTAATACACTGTGGAACAGCAGCATCCTTCAAAAACCATAAATCTTGTAAACTAACTGATAGATGGCTATAACATATTAATGAGAAAAACACAAACTGCAAAGAAACATATATAACATAATGCCTTTGTGTGCATATGTGTGAGTATATTGGGGGGAGGTACATTAAGACAAATAGGGTTATTTAT
>NW_011910904.1:0-2100 GCF_000151845.1 Pteropus vampyrus | reverse complement strand
GCTTTTACATTCAAATACTTGAATTGGGTTTGGATAAAGAAAATAGACTACCTATTTTTTTTTTAGATACTGTCAGCTACTTCTTGTCTCTCTTTCATGTGTCCTTGACTTCTTGCCCAAAAGGAATGTACAAGTGCTTGAGAAACACCTTTGAAATAGCAAATGATTAACTCTAAAGTTATTTGGAATATGGATATAATTTTTGGTTAATTTAAGTTAAATTTATTTTAGTTTACCCTTTGAAATAACAGAAACAAAATGGAAATGATATTATGAAACTACTAAGTTACCTAATATATTACATTTTTAGCATAATTGCTAGCCTGGGAGACCCAAACTTTGTTTTAAATTGGTTTTTATTGTTTTTAGTGTAAATATTCAAGTCATTTTGATTAGCAGAAAGAGAAGGTCTCAGTAAGGCCACTTAAGGTTTTCTTATTTCTTGCCTTATGTATTACTATAGGTCATGTTTACTTTAAAAAAAATCTGTTTAAAACATTATCTAGTCAATTGAAATGGGAAGCATTAAAAGTAATGAAGTTGTTTAAAGTAAATGTGTCATTCTTATTTAAAAAGTATTTTAAAAAATACTTTTGGTTTAATTATATTACCCATTTGAAAGTACCTGCTTTTCTTTGTTAATATACTACCTAAAATATTTTAGCACTTTGAATGACTGCAAGTAAATTCTAGTTGTAGTTCTAAACTACCTCTTCTGTTCTGTCTGTTCAGGCAACAGGCTCACTGACATTGCCAAGTAATTGTCTCTAATTTAATGAGTTAATTAAGTGTCTTCTGCAGAAGTCAAGTAGTGACTCCTTGTGGATGAGAAGACTTGTTTTTTTCCCTCGGAGCTGTACACTTCATCTTTCAGTTAAAATTAAGTTAAGATAGACCAGGAGAGTTGAGGAAAATACTAGCAAAGTACCTCAGGCTAAGTAATTCTCTGGCATCATTTATAACCCCAGATACCGGCAAAGCCTGTTCCAGTACATGTCAACAAAAGCATTTGTTTTCCTTCTTGGCTGCTGTGTCCTTGGTGGTTTGTGCTAAGACTGCTCTATTTTCTGATAGTGTTAAAGGCAAGAATGTCATGAAATCCTGGTGGTTCAGTAAGTACAGTATACTTTCAGTGTGTGTGAGTCTGTGTTTGTGTATATTCTGTGTAATGGTGGTTGTCCTGACAGTCAAATTCAGATATTAGGTATTAAAATAAAATTGAATTTTATTTTGAAGGCTTATTCTGTGGCAAAAAAAAAAAAAAAAAAAAAAGGGGGGGGGGGGGACAATTAGTTGCCAAATTTTGTTAATACTAAAATGTTTTCATATTCCCTCTCTTTTGAAAATTTACATCTGTTCAAGAAAGAAAGCAACACTCAAAACAATTGTAGAGAGAAGAAAGATCACCATAACCCATCTCTTGTATTTTCTTATTTTATATTTTGTGTTTAGTTCTTCCTCCTTTTAACGTTTTCGTAGGATTCAGGCCCAGGATTCCTTGTCAAAGGATGTGAGCATTTTTATGGCTCTCTATATATGATATTTATGTATATTTGTGTGTATGTACATATAGCTGAATTGCTTTTCAGAAGGACTGAATTTGAAAAAAGCAAGATATACAGACCAGTGTAAATAGAATGTTATCATTTGTGTAAAAGAGAAATGGAAAGAATAGTCATACACACATATTTGTGTGTATATAAGCATGTATATATAATATATATCTCTCTCATGTATATATAACTTATTTGTTTATGTATAAAACATTTTTGAAAGGATATACAAGAAACTGCCTCTGGAGTGGGGAATTGAATGGGGACAAGACGTGGGAGGAAGACTTTCACTGTATTTCCTGTTGTACCTTTTGAATTTTGAATGGTATAAATGTAACGCTATTAAAATCATGTAAAATAAAAAGCCATTAACAATGGGTGAATGTACCCGTTGTTTTTTAATTCGCTCTCCGATCGCCTTGGTTCAGCCTCTGCCTCTTTCACCTGGATCTTTGCAATAGCCACTACCTGGTCTCCCTGCCCCTCATCAGTTTTCTTCTCCAGTCCATCTTTCACATTGCCACCTGGGAGAGCAAAGGTCACATAC
>NW_011910903.1:0-1700 GCF_000151845.1 Pteropus vampyrus | reverse complement strand
CAGCCTGTCCTGTGTCCCCGCTTTCTCTCGGGTCACATGACGCCGGGCACTTCAGGTCAGTCACTTTCCAAATGAAGGGACTTGGGAAGCCTGTCCGCTCTTTCGGATTCTGCCCCCTCGCACCCCGAGAGAAGCGTGGGGCACCGCGCGGCAGACGAGCAGAGCAGCATCTGGACGAGCTGATTCTGTAGGGCCCCGAAGGCGTCCTCGTCACTGGGCACCGCGACCTTGGGCCGGGGGAGCCGCGGGCGCTGGAAGAACACGCCTGTCCCCTCGGGGGACCCCCCATGTTGGCTCGGGGGCTGCAGTGGAGCAGGGGCGCCCAGCCCGCACCGCCACCCCTTTCTTCTGCCAGATCTCTCTGGGACGCCCCATGGTGTCACCTTACGGCCCCCAAATGCTTCTCTAAGGAGGGAGACAGACAGATAGTCGGACAGACAGACAGACCGACTGCTGGGCGCGGGGCGCCCTTAGCACCGGCCGCAGGCAGGGAGCCAGGGTCCCAGCTTCATCTTGAAATGTAATTCCAGTGACATCCCAATTTGTAAATTTATTAACTTTTTGAGAAAATCTTTTAAAGCTTTAACCATTTAGGATGTAAGTTGTATTTGAAAGTTCGTTTGCCACTAATTTTTCAAACTCAAACTAGGAGCTGTCAGGGGTCATGCCCCAAGCGGCATGGGTGAACCTGAGCTGCAGCCTGAGTTGCGGGTGAACCTGAGCTGCGGGTGAACCTGAGCTGCAGCCTGAGCTGCGGGTGAACCTGAGCTGCAGCCCCAGACTAGCAAGAATGGAGACTATCTGACCCTTTGCCCTTAGCCCTTGTCTTCCGTCCACCCTGTTGCTCCACTCCGTGGCCGTGGCCGCTGTTGTCATTCTTTGGGGAATGACCCGCGTGAGACTGAGCAGTCAGGGGACCTAAGGGGTTCTTGTCACTCCTAAACTCAGATCTCGCTGTGGCATTACATAGTAATAACCGCCTTTTCTAGTCTGTTCACGTATCAGTCCCAGTATGAGTGTGATAAGATATTGATTGAATTTTGCTCATGATTTTTTTTTTTTTTGGGGGGTAGATTTTCCCTTTTATGATCGTCCAGTTTTAAGATTAAACCCAGAACCAAAGAGAGAATTCCTGGTCATGTGGCGAAAGGCATTCCATTGTCATTCCTAACACTTCGGGAAGACAAAGATATTTTTATTTCTGAGAATGGCAGTTGCAGCTGGATACTTCCCTGAGCTTTTCTTTCTTAAAACAGAGTCACAGAAGGATTTTGAGAACTTTTTAATAGATGAATTGGGGAGAGGGAGAGAGAGTAGTTCCACACATGAATGACACCCCTGGAAAATCATCTGGGTCGCCTGCAAAGAGCCCGTCTTGATCTTTCCGCGAGAGCACCCTGGGCAGGCGCTGGTTCCCCTCCAGCCTCAGAAAGGCCCCCCGGCATTCTCACTGTTCGGCAGGTTCTCCCTCCGGGGGTTTGAGAAGGAAAGAACACAAGAATAAAATCGCACATTCATCAGTAGACTGCTTTCCAATACGAGACGAGGTGTACTCAGATGATCACGTTTCCGTATTGCTTTATGATGACTGTGGTTTGTGCCCAGTGAGAAGGGCGCCTCCTTCAAAGGAGCTAAGCTGGTTCTGATTAATTATTAATTGAAAATAAACCAAGTTCTTGGTTCTTAATAAATGTCAAGAT
>NW_011910902.1:0-1028 GCF_000151845.1 Pteropus vampyrus | reverse complement strand
GCCGGGAGGTGGCTGGGCGGACCCTTGCCACCAGCGGCAGACAGGGGAGGAATCCAACAGCATAGTCATCCACCCAAAACAAGTCAGTCCTCATTTTTTTTTTTGAGAATTTTCCTGAAAAACGTCAGTTCATTTTAATCAGCCTCGTTTTTCACCTTGTTATAAATTGCTTCAAGATGAAGTTCTATGGTTTTTCCATCTAGAAAGTGTTTACTCTGTGGAAAGGTTGTAGATTTTCCTGCTTTCGAGGGCTTAATTGAAAAATTCTCTTGGCCAGAGAATTTATAGTAACTATGTTTAGGTACAAATTTTATCTGTATCTTCCCAATTTTTTTCTTTTTAATCATTATTTGGCAATGACGGCTAGTTTGTGATGGGACTGTCTCATGTTGAGGTTTAAGTTCTAAAAAGGCCCTTTTATGCATAAAGAGAAAGCCCAGCTTCGAGGCTCAGACCGGGGTCCCAGCCCTGGCGTGAGGCGTGTGGGATGGCAGACACACGCAGGCTGCCACCTCGTGCTTTTCCTACGTGCTCTCAAAACCTCGGGGAAACAATTTCTGTGACGTATCTATAAGTTTCCACTTGTTATGGGTAAAATCTTTACTTTAAAATATGTACGGAGTCCCCTTAATCGCAAACTTGACTTCCAGATCAGTAAAGCGTAATCAGGAGAAAACCAGAAAAGGCTTATCCGTTACGAATCCGCGGTCCGGGGATTTCCCTGAGACTCACGGTGTTCATGTCAGCACATGTTTAAAGACAAAATTCTTCAATGTCAGGGTGCACATCATCCAACCCCTTGTATTTATGAATGTGCGCTGTCAACATTATTCCCGGAATCAAGCTGATGCGGCCGAAACAGCCCCCCTTAACTCTGGAAGGTTGAGGAATCAAAATATTTGAACAATGATGAGCTGCAAATATTTGAAGATGTCTAAAGTTCTTCTCTGAGACGCCCGCTGCTACTCTGGCCGGCGGCGACTACTCAGGAGCTGCAGCTTCTCATGTGCTGATAACAGACACGTCTG
>NW_011910901.1:0-1808 GCF_000151845.1 Pteropus vampyrus | reverse complement strand
GCAGAATGGGCAAGCACCAGAGCGCTGCTAAATTGAATCCTGTTTCATAAGGTCAGCTCCTCACAGGCCAATCTTTACAATCAATCAGCCCATGGGTCAATTCCTCCCACTGACATTCAAACAGAAACCAAGGCCCAACTACAACAGGAAGCACACACAACCCATACAAGGGACACATCTTATGCACCAAGCTTGGGTGATCAGGGAAGATTGTGCCCTGGAGCTCCACACCACACCTACTACATAAAGCCACTCTACTGAGACTGGGAGACTTAGGAGCTCTACCTAATACATAGACACAAACACAGGAAGGCAGCCAAAATGGAGAGACAAAGAAACATGTTCCAGATGAAAGAACAAAACAAAGCTCTAGAAAAAGAACTAAACGAAAAGGAGACAAGTAATCTAACAGATGCAGAGTTCAAACACTGGTTATAAGGATTCTCAATGTACTTAGGGGAAGAGTAAATTAACTCAATGAGAACTTTAATAAAGAGATAGAAAACACAAAAATGGAATTGAAAACATAAAAAGGAACCAGTCAGAAGCGAAGAGTACAATAACTGAAACAAAGAATATATTAGAAGCAATCAACAGATTAGATGAAGCAAAGAATTGAATCAGTGATTTAGAAGACAGGGTAGCAGAGGACACCCAACCAGAACAGGAATAAGAAAAAGAATCTAAAAAAAAAAATGAGATTAGTTTAAGGGGCCTTTGGGACAACATCAAATGTATAAACATTCTCATCATAAAGTACCAGAAGGAGAAAAGAGAAAACAAGAAATTAAAAAATATTTGAAGAAATAATGATGGAAAACTTTCCTAACCTGGTGAAAGTAATAGACATACAAGCTCAGGAAGCATGGAGAGTCCCAAGAATCTCATCCCAAGACACATCAAAATTAAAATGCCAAAGATTAAAGACAAAGAGAGAATCTTAAAAAGAGGAAGAGAAAAGCAGTTAGTTACCTATAAGGGAGCTCCCATAAGAGTATCAGCTGGTTTCTCAACAGAAAATTTGCAGGCTAGAAGAGATTGGCAGGGAATACTCAAAGTGATGAAAAGTAAGGACCTCCAACTAAGATTTCTCTGCCCAGCAAAGCTATCATTTAGAATTAAAAGACAGAGAAAGAGCTTCTCAGAGAAGAAAAAACTAAAGGAGTTCATCACCACCAAGCCAGTAGTATAGAAAATGTCAGAGGGATTTCTTTAAGGAAAAAAATGTGTATATATAAAAAATATGAATAACAAAATGGCAATAACAACATATCAATAATTACTTTAAATGAGAAGGATTAAATGCTCTGATCAAAAAATAGGATGCCTTAAAGGATAAGAAGACAAGTGCCTTACATATGCTGCCTATAAGAGACTCACTTCAGACCAAAAGACACGCACAGACTAATAAATAGTAAAGAGATGGAAAAATATGTTTCATGAAAATGAAATTTACAAAAAAAGTCTGGGGTAGAAATATTTATGCCAGCTAATATAGACTTTAAAATAAAGGCTACAGCAAGAGATAAATGAGAATCCAGTAATCCCAGCTCTGAGTATTTATCCAAAGAAACCCAAAATACTACTTTGAAGGGATATAGCATCAATTTGTTCATTGCAGCATTATTTACAATAGCCAAGATACAGAGGCAACCTGGGTGTTCGTGGATGAATGGATAAAGTAGAGGTAGTACATATATACTATGGAATATTACACAGTCATAAACAAACAAACAAATAAATAAATGGATGAAATCTTGCCATCTGCAGCAACATGAATGAACCTAGAAGGTATTGCGCTGAGTGGA
>NW_011910900.1:0-1854 GCF_000151845.1 Pteropus vampyrus | reverse complement strand
AAATTACATTTGAAATTGTTTACAATTATTTGAAGGTAAACAGTGATAATGGAAAGATGCACTTTTTAAACCATAGAGCATCCATTAAAAACATATAAAAAAATATAGCTAAGTAAGCTAATAATGGAGAAATTGAAATGCTAGCAGTAATCAATTCAAAAGAAGGAAAGGGAAAGAAGAAAATAAGAACAACAACAAAAAAAGATGTGACAAAATAGTGATGTGAACATTTAAACCTAATCAAATAATTACATTAATTAGAAATTATCTAAACACTTCAGTTAAAAGAGAAACCTTAACAGACTGGATAAATAACAGGATACAACTGAATGTCATTGTAGAAAAGCTTCTTTATAGAACATAAAAAAAGGGAGGTAAAAACATGGAGACAGATATACTATGCAAACAGCCAAAAAACGGCTGGAATGACTACTTTAGTATCAATATATATAGGTTTTAGAGTACAAGATATTTTTAAAGATGATGAGGAATATTATATTGATAAAGGGGACAGTTTATGAAGGAGAAATACTAATCCTCATCATACATACCTAATAACAAAGCCAAGAGTAAGATAATTGAAAAGAGAAATAGGCAAATCTACAATTATTGTTGGCAATTTCAATACTTCTCTCTGTTAACCATAGAAAAGGAGATAGAAAATTAATGAGATATAGAAGATGTAAATTCAATATAAATAACATTTATAGAGCATACCACCCAGACAAAACATTTTTTCCCAAGTTCAAATGGTGCATTCAACAAAATTGATGATTTATTGCACCAGTAGTTGTCTCGATATATTTAAAATAGCAAAATAGTGCAGAATATCTTCTCTTAATAAATGGAATTAAATTTTAGAACCCATAAATTCATGGAATTCAAAACAAACACATTTTGAATAACACATGCTTTAAAAATTCAAAAGAGATTGTAGAAAATGTTTTTTAAGTGAAAATTAAAACAACACATCCAAATTTTTAGTTACTATTAAAGCAGTGGTTATATGGAATACTATAGCTTAAAACGTTTATATTAGAAAAGAAAAAAATGAGCTACCAGCTATAATACACACCAACTAGGAAGATTAAAATTAAATTTTTTAAATTGAAAATACTAATTTTGTTAGGTTGTAGAGGGACAGATCATCTAATTTGCATTGCTTATTGGAAAGTAAAATTGTATGAAAATTTTGAAAAACATTTGATAATTTAAAAATATATACAATTACAATTTGATAAATAATTTTAAAACATATACAATTACCGGGAACTAACAATTCCAATCCTATGCATTTACCCACTCAAAGTAAAATTACGTTCTCTTAAAACGGGGTATAGAAATGTTTATAGTAACTTTATAACAGAGAAGATGAGCAATGAAAGTACTTAGAATATCATATTTAAGAATAAATCAGAGAAAGAGGATGATAAAGAGCAAACTAAGAAAAAATACCCAGAGAATTTCAAATAAAATGGGACAGAAATAGATCACAGAAAGAGAAAACGAACAGTTTCAACAACAGAGTAAGTAGCATTGCTTTGCTAAATAGTACAGTGAGACCAAGTAAGATAAGGCCTAGAGAGTGATCATTTGGGTTTCTTTATAACTAGATGTCATTGATAACCTTGGAAAGGAAAGTTTTATTACACTGATTGGTTCAAAGCAGATTACAGGTTTTGAGGAGTGAATGTTAATAAAAACATATAGAAAGCATGTGTGACTTGGCTGTTGATGGACTGCTGGAGACAAGAGCGTGAAAGATAGAGGATGCTTTTTTATGGCAAGGTTTCTGTTGGGATGAAAAACACTAGTGTTGAAATGGTGTCTTGTTTTAAAGGAATGTTTTCCAGT
>NW_011910899.1:0-2370 GCF_000151845.1 Pteropus vampyrus | reverse complement strand
GGGGAAGCATCAGAGAGAGCCTTTACGTTATTTTATTTTTATTTTTTTCCCTTTCCGGCCTAGTTTGAATAGGCCCCTAGGGCAGCTAGGTTTCCTGAGCTATCTAACTTTTAAATATCTGCCTGGGGCTTCCCATGATGAATCCTATAAATATTTTTCTTCTTGTGCCACAGCCAAGGTGTGGGAGTTTGGAAGGTTGCCCCACTAGGGAAGAAAATGGGCTTTTCTTGGTGTTGTAGACAGGGGCTGGAGGCCAGAAAGTGGGAAGCCGGTGTCCTGGCACACATGGACTGGGTGGATCAAGGGACGGAGTCTACCTTCTGTAGCTGGGGCCTCTCCCTTTGCATGCCTTCTGGCTGATCCTACCCGACTCCAATGTCCCCATGAGTATACCCACCACTTTAGGGGCCTGGAGAAAATCCACTTAGCTGTGAGGACCTTGTGCCCTGCCCAGCTCCTACTAGCTCCCACTTCTAGAAAGGGTGTCTTTCTCTGTCACGAGATGTCACTATCAATGATAGCAGACCTAAAAGTTTCCTTAAACATTTCAAGAACACCTCTTGTTTGTTGAATACCTTACAATTAAGACAGAGTCCTATGAAGTAGAAGAAAGTATCAGATGTCAAGTGCCTTTTTCAAAGCTACATAGTCGATTGGTAATTGAATCAGGACTAGAAGCAGTATTTGTTGGCTCTAGAACCTGAGATTTTTGCCTTTTTTCGATCTCTTATTTTTTGAATTAGACAATGGAAGTCCAGAGACGTGAAGAGGCTATATAAGGTCACATAGCACATCAGCTATAAAAGGCTGGGAACAGATCTGACTTCTCCTATTCCCTGACCCTCCTCCACAAAAAGCAAACAGAGCATGAATGAAGAGAATGTCCCTTCCAGTATGTGGGTCCTTCTGGATTCTGGAGATGAAATGGCTCTGATTGTTGGATTCCTATACTTGGGTAAATTCCATAGAGCTCATGAGACCCACTGGAAATGTCAGGGCTGAAATGAAGGCCACAGGGATGGCGAGTGGGCAGCGGGAGACAGAGCATTGTGGTTTACGGAGGTGTCCACCCTACTGCTGCCCACAGCAGAGCACGGGTATAGACAGTGGGGCCAGGCTCTGACCCTGGCTCAAACAGAGGGGCTCTGTCCTGTCCACAGCAGCGCCCCCTCTGAGATGGACTGTAGATGGGCATCTAGGATGGTAGTGCTGGTCACCATTGGGGAGATCAAGTTCTCGTTTGTCCAAAAGAAGAGCAAAGTATCAACTATTTTATCAAGGTAATCCTGAGGACTTGATGTAAGTAATGTCAAAGATGAAAGGGAGAGGGGAAAAAAGTGCCTACCTGCGTGCTAATGCTAATGTGTTCTCTCACCGAATTCCTGCTCTCAGCCCTGGGATAGATGCTGGCTCAGGTAAGTCTTTGTCCAAGGCCATGCAGCCAGCAAACGGCACAGACTGGATGGTATGCCAGACGCTAAGGACCGCGAGATTTCCACTACCTACCCATCCCCTCCTAGCCAGTAAGTCAGCTCTCAGGTGTGCCAGTCAGTGAGGTCACCAGGCTGATCTGCCCCATAATCTTGGTGGGCACCTTTCACACATTCAGGCTTCCCTACAGAAGCCAGTTGGCTATCATATGGCTGCAATAACAGCTGCCCGAGAGGTCACCTTGAAGCATCTCTGTCATATAGTGCCCCTCCTCAATGAGCAAGCTAATTCAGGATAGAAGACCCCAAGTCAAGACCCAAAGGCAGAGAATAGATCAATGGTGGCTAGGGTTTCCAACAATATCCTTATAGAGATGAATTGAGTATTTTTCTGGATGGGTGGTCACCTCGGACCTAGCCAGCCCCTTCCCTCCTTATATCAACTTTTGGCCAGCACAATGCTGGACACTGTGGGTACAGAGATGAGCAATACACAGTCTCCACCCGTCTCCCTCTTTCCCTCCACCTCCCTCCATGCCCCCTTTCTTCCTTCTTTCTAATAAGCATAAACTGAACAAAATAATGCACTGTTGTAGGCACGGTACTAGAGATAAAGTAGTCAACGAGACTATAGTTCCTGTCTTCACAGAGCTTAAGGTCTAGTGGGGGACATTGTAACCCTTCAAATAACCACCATATGCAAATCATATAAAGGCAAAGGCAGAGGTTTATAAAGGCAAAGTCTAGGGTATTTTTAAAGAAACACAACAGGGGGCCTAATCTAAGACGGGGCATCAAAAAAAGCTTGATGTTTGACCTGAGATGTAAATGATGATGAGTCAGAGGGAAGTTCATGGCAGGACATGTGTGAAGGCCCAGAGGCCCTCTTTCCAGAAGCACAGAAAGAAAGCCTGTGCAGCTAGAGTCCAAAGAAAGTGGG
>NW_011910898.1:0-1551 GCF_000151845.1 Pteropus vampyrus | reverse complement strand
TCTCCTCCAACCAAGTAGATAAATGGCCTCACTCCATTCGGCGCTGGGCTCGGGTCACCATAAATCAGCTGGCTGCATGCGCATGCACGCCCACCCTCCCCCAGCTGAGATGAACCTTCCCGGGATAAACTACCCGTATTTATCTCAGCCTGTCCTGTGTGTCCTAGAAATAGGAATGATCAGGGGTCGGGGCATGTTTTCAGGGTCATGGTCTGCTCTTCTCATCCCTCAGAGTTTAACAGGCCTAAGCCAAGCCAGGGTTAAGGTGACACGCCAAGCTGACACCGGCTAAGTCACAAATCCTCCGAGGACTCCTGAGAGCCTTTATCCCCGTCTCAAAGGCATGCCCCTCTTCCTCCAAGTAAGGATGCCGACCATGTGTCAGGACACGCACAAGGATGGAGATGGGATTGAAGCCCCTTCTGCCTTAGCAGAGCTTGCAGGCCAGAGGGGAGGGCTGACAATTTATTAAAGTAATGACAAGGAGTCTGCGGCCATGCCACCCTGAACAAGCCCAATCCCATCTTATTTTGGAAGCTAAGCAGGGTCGGGCCTGGTTAGTACTTGGATGGGAGACCACCTAGGAAGACCAGGTGCTGTAGGCGTAAAAAATAAAAAAAATAAGGGATTGTAAGCTGACAAGGTCCTTGTAATTTGTGAGGTCAACCAAGGGTTGCCTCCCCTAAAAAATGAATGAATGAATGAATGAATGAATGAATGAATAAATAGAGTAATGACAAGGAGATCTCATGTTTCCCTGAATACTCACTACGTGCTAGAACTATTCCAAGTTCACAGTTAGCATTGACACATGTAAACTTCAGAGCAGCCCAACAAAGTAGGCGCGTGTTCCTGTCTGTCACATGCATTGACCCTAGACAGCCCTAGGATGGCCGTAGGGACAGATCCAGGTACGATCATGTAGCCTGCGGTCCAGTGGCTTCTCAGAAAGAAAATGCTCAATTGAGCCTGGCTGGTTGGGGTAAAGAGGCATTTGGCAGGTGGAAAGCTATTCCAGACAGAAGGACCCATGTGGGCCAAGAAAGGCACATGTGCTCCTACGGACTACTCTCAACCACCCAAGGTCCTATTGTTCCCATTCCCAGAGATCAGGGAGGTCGGTGAGTTACCCAAGGATGCACAGGAATCTCTGTTCAGAATCCCCACATCTGGTCGATATCCACCAGGTCCTCTTCCTCCTAGATAATACACATCACAGCTTCACTTCTCAGAGGGCCTCTTTGAGTGCTGGTTCTGGTCTCAGATGTTGGGAAGTTTGGCCCAGAATGTGCAGGGTTCTGGAGGCCGCACTAAGAAGTTGGGACAAGTTGTAAGCGAGGCGTGTAGGGGCAGATTCTAGAAAACTCTCTCTGGAGGCCATGGCCCCAGTAGCCCTCACCCCATGCAGGAAACCGACTCTCCCAGACCACAGCCCCACGCCCCGCTATGCTCACATGCAGGATCCACCCCCGGCCTCTGAATGGGGCAGGATGTGACTCCAGGGCCCCCAGACACCCTCTCCCCAACGCCATCCTCCCTGTGGCCAGAAAT
>NW_011910897.1:0-1269 GCF_000151845.1 Pteropus vampyrus | reverse complement strand
AGGGGTCAGTGGCCTAAATGGCTGCAGGAGCCAAGCAGGCAGCAGCCGTAGGTGAAGAGGTCAAGAGTGGACAGCATGGGGCCTGAGGAGGACAGAGCTCAGGCCCCAGGCTGGCCCAAGCTGTCCTGCTGGAAACCAGGCCAGATGCCTTCACTAGGGAAAGAAGGGGCTTTGCCACCAAACCGGTAAATAAAAGCCTCCGGTCTTTTTCCTGGGGAAATGAGGTGGTATTGCTCGTTTTGAGGCAGCACGGTACCATTTGGGATTCTCACACGTTCTCATGGGTCATGCCAGGTAACTTGGTTGGGCCTAGGAAAGGCTAATAAGTTGGGGATAGAAAAGACAAAAAGGGCAAAGGCCGAGGACGATCATGAAAAGGAGAAAAGGAAGAGAGAATGGAATGCGAGACATCTGGAAATGTGACGAAGGAGAAAGCCACCTGATGCTTGGCACACACTGAGAAGGTAAGAGCTCAGGCAGCAGGACTCACCTGTGCCTGTTTACTCATCTATAAAATGGGGCTAATACTTACTCCTGATGCCTGAATAAGAGGACCCCTCTAAAGTTCCCGGCCCAGTGCTCAAATTCATGTTAATCATCCCATTCCCCAGCCATCCGCTACCTCCCACCACTCACCATCTGGCCCTCCATCCCACAGATAAACATTTATTGAGTAAAAGCCAAAAGCAACCACTGGTATGTTTATGTACCTTTGGTTTAGTAGAAAATAGTACAAAATCAGAACTGGCTTCTATTGTACACTATGTCAAAATTTTCTTCTCATCTAACAAGTATTGACTTAGCACCTTCTGTAGCTTTATACATGAGGGAACAAAGGCTCAGAGAAATTATGTAACATGCCAGTGATCATCGTACGGCCCACAAACAGAAGAACTGGTATTAGAACCCAGGCCCAATCTGGTCCCAATACCCAGAAAAGCTGAAGATGATCCCTTGTCATGCAGAAGCCCACAAACAAACTGGAAACTGGAACTAACTCCCATGACACAGAAACAAAAGCATCCCGGAGGCAGGCGAGAAGCAGAGAAGGATGGAAGAAGCAAGGGCCAGATGAAGCCTCTACCTGGACGCACTTGGTTCTAAAGAAGGGACGGGATTCGTGGCCCCTTCCAGTGAGGGTGGATGACAAAGGGACAGTAGAAAATTTCTGTTGAGTAGTCTGAGCTTCACAGTGGAAACAGAACTCTGAAGTAAGACAGCGTCAGACAAAGAGACTAACACTGACGAAATGATAATAGAGAAATGGGT
>NW_011910896.1:0-2304 GCF_000151845.1 Pteropus vampyrus | reverse complement strand
AGACGTTAGACCCAGGCTGCCTAGGTCAGAGGTTAGACCCCAGCTCTATGCTTATTGGCTGTGTGTTCTTGGGCAGTTCATTTAACCTCTCTGTACCTCAACTTCTTCACCTGCAAAATGGGGATAATAATAGTACATGCATCTTAGGACTCATGCTTAGCATTCATCTTGAGGATAAAATGAGAAAAGCACTTAGAACAGTTCTTGGCAGGTAGTAAAAATTAAGTACTGGCTTTATTTACAATGTTGCATTCTGATCATAAAAATCTAAATACCAAAGCTTTTAAAAACTTTTTGAGTTGCAGAAACCCTTTTGTACTTTGAAGGTAATTTTTGTTTGATATTATCCATCCCTTATTTTAATGAATTTCAAACCATGGACAGGAACCTGACTTTAAATTGCATAATTCTCTAATCTATATTGATAGTAGGTGTCTAATAATTAATTACTGAAGAAAATGAAATGCTAGAGTATTCTGTGCTGCTACTATTTGGAACACCACTCGATGAACAGTGGAGTGGAATAGAGAAGAAATGTTTAGAATTGTTTTGTGGAAAATGTGTGGAATGATTTGTTTTAAAAGAATTTCTAAAAATTACAGCTATCCATAAAGAAATCGTAAGATAACTGAAGAAGAGTTAAACATTTGTGAGCCAAATAGTGCCAACATGAAACAACAAGGGTGTCTTGGGTTTGGCAGAACACGCTCTGGACAGAGATGACAGAATTGAAACGTCATCAACAGTTGAATTACAACAAAGGGATCAGAGTTTTCTCTTGCTAACAGAAAATATAGAAACTTGCCTTATTTTTCACATACTGTATACTTCTGGAAGTTTTATTTCTGTCTGCCACTTCTTTACCATTTGAAAAGCTAAAGTGATTCATGCCACACTCACTGAAACTTTCAAATTTTATGTGTATAATCCCACGGAGTGTGTGTGCGTGCGTGTGTGTGTATTTACTACTTTCTTTAAAAGGAAGGAAATAGAAACAGTTCAAAATAAAAAGTTTGCTCTCTTAGAGAGTAATTAAATATTTAAAGTGATGTTTTATAATTAGACATTAATTTATTTATTCAACAAGCTTAAAAAATGTTTTTTGATTGCCCACGACGTGAGAAATGCCAAGTGGTGGGGAAACCATGATAAGAAACAAAAGCAAATCTCATCCTCCATGAGAGTTGGTATGGCTGAGACATAGGCATCAGGAAACAACTGTAAATCAGAGACCTAGGTGTCACGTAGGGAGCTGTGCAGGACACAGTAAGAGTACAGAGGTGGGAGCAATTGCGTACTTTTATCTAATTAGAAAAAAGATCTCGTGGTTTAGTATGATATAATAAGGGTCTAAACATGCTGTCAAAATGTTTCCATTATTTTGGTATTATTAACATTCTAGCAAAGCCAAGAAAAATTCTTAAAGAAGACTGACAAGGCAGAATTTGCTGTGCTCCTATATGCAATTTTACAATGAAGCTAAAATAATTTAACCAGCGTGGTAATGGTATTGTACTACCAGAAAGCTAAATTAAACAGAATAAGACGGCATAAAAATCTAAGGAATATGAAGATCTTCCTATCAACCACGAAAAGATAATTTTTTTTTAAAAAAAATCAATGTGTTACAGAAATTGGCTAGCTATTTAAGAAAAAAGAATTCTCGGCCTCATACTCAATGCCAAATTGATTCCAGATGGAGTAAGAAGTTAACTGTAAAAAGAAAATAGCAAAAATTTTTTTTTTTATCAGATATAGAACAACTTTTCAAGCATGACACAAAAGATAAAAGTCTGAAAGGATAGATTTGAGTAATGAAAATAAAAACTAAGTTTACATTGAAATACATCATGAACAAAATTTAAAGAATTAAAAAAACAGGAAAAAAATTTGTAACGTGTTTTACATAAAAAGGCTTTTACAAATTGGTAAGAAAAATAAATATAGGAAAGAATAAAAAGAACAATACACACGTTAAAATATAAATCTACATGTAACTGTAAGCAAAGTGTTAACAATGGTTAATTATCTAGTGAGATTATGGGAATCTATTTTTTCCCTTTGCTTATGTTTTCTAAGCATTCTTTAATGACTATATTATAAGAAAAAATATATTAATAGTAAAAAAAGATATTAGGAGGAAATAGGCGCTCTAATAAAATAATAAGCATCAGTTGGCATATCACCTCTGAAGGGAAATTTAGTAATGTTTATCAGAAGCTATATTATTTCGCACATCCTTTGAATTAGCAGTTCCCTGGCTAGCCATTTATTCTAACGAAATAATCAGGAATATGTAAAAAA
>NW_011910895.1:0-2122 GCF_000151845.1 Pteropus vampyrus | reverse complement strand
AAAAATCATTACCACAATGCCACCATTACTACACCTACAAAATTAACAATTCATTAACATAAAATTTCTAGTCAGTGTTCAGAATACCCTGGTTGCCTCATAAATGCCTTTACATTTGGTTTGTTTGGATCAGGAAATATTAAATATTGAGACAGTGTCTCCCCACTCACCAATGTAGTTTATGATTTAAATGGAGAGCCTGCTGCTCATCACCAAACTGATTGCTGCAGCTATTGCACTGGAGACTTCAAGCAGCTGGGAAAGCATCCTATTTTCAAGCAAATCCCAAAGAGGAAGTCCATAGAGGCTTATGAAACATAAGGCCCATGAAATTGGGCCAAAGGAAACAACCCTAAAAGAACAATGAAAAGATTTATTGTCTGGCTTAAAGGCAAGTCTTTAGAAGACCCTGTTAGTTCCTTGGCATTAACAGCAGATTTCCATTTAAGAAGATTATCATTTCATAGAGTGTCTGTCCACCACTGCAGTGCCAGTGCCTATTAAAGTGTACGATACCTGTAGAAGCTCAGTTCACATGTATCTTCATTGTTACTCCATTTTCACTGAGAGCAGGAAAAATGTATCCTGTTAATTTAGATTTCAGTTAATGAAACAGAATTAATGTGGTTTGACACAATTTGGTTCCAGTGTCCCTGAATAAATCATTGTTAGTGGCCATTACTAAAATGAATTCTGGCAAAATTCTAATTAAAGCTTTACTTTATAAATGAGAGGCAATTGGCAAACCGTGGGAATAGCCAACCCTAACCCAGGTAGGTTAGCTTTTCCTGGCAGGCTTCTCTCCAGCAGACCACAAAAGCAGTTCCAAACCAAATAGGGGAGAGAGGCCTTGGTTCTCTAGGATCTGAAAACAGCAAAGGCAGCCTGTCCCCTCCACAAAGCCCTCATTCCTGGGGTGGATCACAAAGGCCACCTTTCATTAACTAGAGAGAGGCTTACTTTTCCTCACTGGTTTTGAAATTGCTAGTAGCTGTCTGCAACTGTAAGAGAAATAATTCTTCTCTGACCTGTACACAGTTGTAGATACTATATCTCAATGGATACTGGCCCTTGACCCTTGGGAGGTGCAAAGCATACAGAAGGGTGTACACATATCAAAATACATCGGCCTTCCTGTGAAGCCCAGAATATATGCCGTTGCGGTGTTGTTTAGGTTTCCCTAGGAAGTAGACGAAGAATAAAATAAGAGATGAACATTCATATAACATTCTAATACTCTTCAAAGTATTTTTCTATATATCTCATTTTCACCTTACACCAGTCCCACAAGGTAAAGAAGGCAGGAATAATCTTCATTTGACAACATGAGTAAATGGAGGAGCAGGAAATTTAAGAGATTTACCAAGAATCACACAGTGAGTTAGTGGCAGGACTGGAACAAGAACATAAAACTCCCAATTCTTGGTATAAATTGCCATTCGCACGCTTTGTGTGTGTGTGTGTGTGTGTGTGTGTGTGTGTGTGTGTGTTCACTCTGAGGAAGGGACTGTACAAACATACTCACATATGCATATGCTTTTAACTATCCCTCCTAAATATCTAACAGTCTTTAATGAGATAAATGTATTCATCGGGTAAAATCAGGGGCTTAGATCCACAGCCAAAGAGTTCTTCGGGGCAATGTGGTGTGGTTAAGCAGCTAAGGGATTCCGGCTCTGGTTCTGGCTATGACTGTTTCTTTGTGAGCGTGGGCAAGACAGTTAATTTCTCTGTTTCTCAGTTTCCTCATATGTCAAATGAGGATCGATACTGCTTGCCCTGTTTTGTCACAAGGATGAAGTTTAAATGTAAGAAAGGTTAAAGTACTATGTGAACACAAACCAATAATGGATTTCCATAGTTCAGGTTTTTAGGTAACTGTGGTCTGGACCATTCGTAGACACTTCGCAAACAGCCCTGGGGTACCAGTCGACTGACTGGGACTGCTCTGAAAGCTACCGGGGGTGAAACCTCAGTCTCTTCTGCTTTCTCTATGGGACAAGTCAATCTGTAGCTGAGAGCCTGGTGCTCAATCCAGTGGTCTGAGGCCACCTGGAGATTTGCTGAAGGTATTCCTGCACAAGGTGTCTTCGCAAACAGCCCTGGGGTACCAGTCGACTGA
>NW_011910894.1:0-1912 GCF_000151845.1 Pteropus vampyrus | reverse complement strand
AAGTTTGCGGACAACCAACAGCAGGAAATCCATTTCTTCAGTTCTCTCGTGTACCTACAAAAAATAAGGATCGGGCGCCCCACATGGCATCGAGCAAGGCACACCATCGCTGGACAGACGGACGGACGGAAGCGGTTAGTGGCGCACCCCAGAGCCTGCAGGTGAGTCGGCGCTTTCTGCTCAACACGGCTCCTTGAGGGGCTGCTACTATTCCTGATGTCACTCCTGGCCAAGAGGAAGCAAAGAACATAGACCCACAAACCACATGTCCCCAGCACTAAGAACCACTGACCAACCTCCCTAGGCCACCCCTTGCGTACCACACACCTCCGCACCGTCCCAAGTCACACTGTTGCTTTAGCGAGTAAGGACAGAGCAGAAGCTGTGCCCAGGCAGCGCTGTGTCTTGCCTGGCTGGACATGTCCCTTGACACACTGGCCTGCAGTTCCCAAGGGTGGGAAGGGTTGGCCGTGGAGAACTAGCTCAGCCTGGAGAATTCGGGCGCTCATTCATGGCCCTCCTCAGATAGAGACCACCAGGCCAAGCTATCTAAGGATCTACAGCCAGCTCGGCCACCCCGGCTTGCCCCCGCCCAGAGCCAGCTTGCAGTAAAGGGCCAGGACATGGTGCTACCTTTCTGTCCCTTAGTCAAGATACCTCAGCACACAAGGAGATGGTAAGGTTCTATCCTGAGCCATTTCTCCGCTGAAATGGAGAGGAGCTACTGAGCTTGAAAGGAGGTCGTCTCTCCCCTGGTCGTGCCCTGGACAGTCAGGCCTTCCCATGTCCCCCGCCTCCCACCGAAGCGGAAGGGTGGGGAAGGAGGGCGGAGGAAAGACAAGGGTGAGCCAGCCATGGAAGTATCTAACGTTCATGGTAACGGCTGGCGACCCTAACGGGCCACTGTAGTCTAATTCTTATTTCGTCCTAACGCCAGGCTCCAGAACACTCCACGCGCACACACAACCTGTCTCCTACTCAAGAAAGAAGGACTCTCAGTGGTGAAAGCTCCAGAGTGACCTCTGGTCAGTGCTGAGAACACAGGACCCCACACCTCAGAGCTCTGACCCCACAGGCCCTGCCTCCCCCTCCTGCCCTCTGAGGACCCCACAGCCCCCTCCCTGCCAGTGGCCCGTCCCCGTAGCACATGGACGTACACACTTCAGCAGAGTCTGCGCCCCCAGTACTACGTCCAATCCATTCGTTCCTTAAGCAAATGACTATTGGGGCCGGGGATACAATAGCAGAGCGTGACCAGACAAATCCCTGCCACCTCCCATCCTGGGAGGGCGAGCTCTTGCAGAGAACACTCTGCTTCTGTTCGACGTTGATGGCACAGCTGCAGGTAGCGCGTGTCAGCAGTGCGGTGAGGGCGTGGTGTCCTCGTCACGTGTGTGTGCGTGCTAGACGGGACGTACGGGGCATGGGCGGCTGAGCCCCAAGCACCTCGCGGGGGAGGCTCCACGACCGACAGGTGCTGCGAGCGTGCCGTGGGCACACCGCCACCGCCTCTGGGCTTCTTCTCCGCCTACTCTAAAGAGAGCCAAACCTGCCAGAAGTCCTAAGGGAGACCTCCGAACCGTGCCATCCACCACGCTGATCTGCCGAGAACGACACCAGGGCATTTCCCTCCCTCCACTCTCCCGAAGCCCACAGCCGTCTACCACCAAGTCACAGGACAGGATGGCCAGCGCGTCCCTCCGCCTGACTGTGGGACGCTCCGCGGCACTGATGAGCACACGCAGACGGGCGCCCCCGGGCAGGCACGGGGCCCAGGCGCAGCGCGACCATCCACAAATCCTGTTCTCTGGCCAGCAGCTGCCTTTCTTCAAGAAGCAAAGCTTCCCAAAGCGTCGCTCCTGGGGAGGCTAAAACCCAAGGGCTGGCCGTGGGGTGTTCCCAGAGCTCCTGG
>NW_011910893.1:0-2843 GCF_000151845.1 Pteropus vampyrus | reverse complement strand
TTGTTTAGTTTGATCCAAATAGTTCTTTTCTGCCCCAAGGAACAGGTCTTTTGTGCACCCAAGACACACAGGCTTTGCTTGTAAGTCACAGGTCTCATTATTACAGCATCATTTTAAAAATGCATTCAGATATGCTTTCCCATCTGAGCCCCTTCTAGTCCTGTCAGCACCTTCATGGACAGTGTGTTTTTACTGTTACTCTGGGTGGATACTTAGGAAGAAAGGAACTGGAGAGCTGTGGCCCAGGCCCAGCGGAACTAGATGCATTCCAGAAAGGATGCACAACATTGAAACACACAGGTGAGAGAATACGCGAGGAAAGGAGGAGAGAGGAGGGAAGAAAAGAAGTTAGGAAGTTAGGATGGAAGGAAAGAAGGGGGAGGAGAGAGAGAGAAAGGCAGATGTATACATCTAATACTGACAAAGCAAAAAAAATGTTAATTATAATTTTTTAACCTAATATTGCTTTGGTTTTTCTCTCAGCAAACTAGATGAATCCTTTCCATGTATGTGATTAAATCTATAACACTACTTACCCAAAGTAATCGTGCCTTAAAAACGATATTCCTCTTCTTTTAAAAATGTTCTTTAGCTAGAGAAGACAGGGCATGTATTACTAACTGGAGGCCTCATTTGTTGCCTAAGAAGATAAGGCTTCAATCTGTCTAAGAATTCATCCCGGATGACAGTTTGTGACATTAATTTTGTTGCAATTTATTTTATAGGGACTAACTTATATCCGCATAGGGAAATGTTTAAATAAATGATGCTATTTGTATACTATGGAATGTCATGCAGTCATTACAAAAATAATGCTTATAAAATTTTACTCACATAGGAAATGTTTATTATTGAGGAAATAATCTCAACCCCATAGTGTATATTGAAAATGTACCAGAAGAGACTACACAAGATATTAACAGTGATGCCTTAAGATTGGTGAAATCATTAAGTCATTTTGTTTTCTTGATTTCCATATGTTCTAGGTTGTTTTAGATTGTCTCCATACAACAATCATGTTTTACTTTTATAACCAGGGAAAGGATTACTCAAAAATCTATCCAGCCAGTACAACTGACATTTCAACAAAATATAAGTTATTATTTTAAAATGTAGTATCTTAAGTGAGAGAAAGGATGAAGAACTGACTGATTTAAATATTTATTAAAAGCAAAGAGTGGCAAAGAAAGATGGAACCGCACACACCTTGCTGTCCTCCCGTTGTGCCTTTGATAGGAACCCCATTGCAACAGACCCTTCTAGTAGGAAGAAAAAGGAGGCTGTCACTTTAAGCTTTGACTCGGGGAATTTTCTAAGAATCACTGTCCGATAAAACTGGAATGGGAAAATGTGAGAGTTAAAATTACAAAGCTGGCTTGCCAAAGAATAAATCTTACATTCTTTTATTACATTTTCAACTAACTTTCTCTCTTTTCATATTTTGCATTTTATGAATTTTTGTAGTAGCCTCAAACCCTTTTTGAAACTAGGCAGATAATGAACATGAAGCAAATGTATTTTACAGGCTCAGGCACTTCCTTTCAAATGAAAAATAATATACAGTTTTCAAAAATAATATAATTTCTCTTTTTCCTAGTTGGCAAATCCTTTTTGTGTAGTGACAACATTTTTGAGAGGAAAGTTTCAGATGCTGCTTATACTAGTTTGAGTAAACCTGTATTCTGTCTTCCCTGTCTACACTGAAATAGTTGATTTAAAAAAAATGCAAAAGTCTATACTACCGAGAATATGCGTGTTTTCAGAAGGTTGAATATGTCTCAACCTTTATGCTAGAAACCTGATAACCTCTAAAAATGGCCACAGATCATTGAGACCTGAGTTTTTTTAAAAGTTGCACTAGATAACTAAAATTGCTGAAATTATAAGATTGAATTTTTAACCCAAGAGAACCAGAGAATCAAAATACAATCAGATATATCCTGCTTTACCAGCTTGTAGAACACAATGAGTTTCTATTTATTTAATATACAAAAAGTTTGAACACTGATCCCAGTTACTGCTAGAAAATCTCTTCTTCCCTGCCAGGAGACCTAAGGCTGTATCAGGCCTGGTTATTCTCAACTTACAAAGGAAAATTAAAAGTTAATCAGTCTGCTAACATCGCTTCTCAAACTCTAGGTGCACGTGAATCACTTGGAGAGGTTTTTAAAGTACAGCATGCTGGGCCCTACCCCCAAACAGTCTGATTCAGCAGGTGTGAAGTGAAGCCTGAGATCCTGTGTTTGTAACCACCTCCCAGTTGATGCTGGCTGGACCCCAGAACACACTTTGAGTAGTTCTATGATAAAAAAGATTCCTTTTTGTCAGTTTACTTTACCTACAGCCATCTCAGTCTATCAGAGATACCCAATAACTTTGAACATCATAGTAAAGGCAGTAAGATCTCTATCCTCTTTCTCTCAGAAGCTCATTGGTGCCTGTTAAATTTACCCATCCCCTTCTCAGTAATCTTCGAGTACTATATATTAATATACAAAGGACACATAGAAAAAATCCATATTATTATGTCCTTTGTAATCTCTTGAGAAATGAAAGATGACCTAATGGAAACTATCACATATGTAGGCAAATGACTGGAAGAACTAGACAGTCTCCTTAGGATATGTTCAAAACTTGAAACTTTCAAACATAATAGAAGTATTACCCTGGTTTTGTGTCACACACATTCTCTAATGTTATTTTTGAGGACACTTCTATTAAGATGACTGAAAAGGAGAAAGAGCTATGTTTTCCTAAAGTAAAACTTTTGTCACTACTAAAAAAGGATACAGACAGAAAGCCTCATTCTATATGCCTCCAGAATTGGAGCATTCCCTATCATA
>NW_011910892.1:0-1457 GCF_000151845.1 Pteropus vampyrus | reverse complement strand
CGTGAAAATGAACAGAACTTTTATCATTTTTGAAGAAGACAGATATTTTTAAGGCTTCTGACTCATATTTTCAAATTATGCTTTAGCTCTAAGACTTCTCCAGTTCACACCTCAAAAAGGAGATACTATGTAATGAAACTGGTTCCATTATCCAGTATGGAAAGACTAATTAACTCCAGAGGTTCATTTAATAGTAGCTGGGATCTGGGGCAATACACACAAAATGCAGTCCTGAGTTAACAGGAGTGTGCTGAGGCATGCTATGGGACAGGAGAGAAGAAGCAGAAGAAGAGACGGGGAAACTGGGCCGTGGGCAACTCCTTCTTGACCTCTGTTCCCTGGCTCCTTCCATACAATGCATCAAGTACTGATGATCTGCGTCTGTCTATAGGACTCTCTCTCTGATAGCTGGAGAGGCAGTAATGCCAGAGAAAAAAATTACAGAACCTTTAAAAATTATTAAAATTTTTCCCATTGAATTTTGGTGCCTTGGGGCAAAGTCCTGACCAATTTATCCAAGTTATAGTTCTGAGGGACTGCCCTAAGACTAAGCAAACAGTGTTTCTGTCTTTACCTTGTAGTCCTAGAGAAGTAGTATGGCTCAGCCTTAATGTCCGATGACTCTAGGAGAGATGTTTCCAAAGCAGGATGGTAAATAAGTTTCACCCTTAATGCCAATAAATGGGAGTGGCTGCTTGGAGCGCTGTGTTGAGAAGGATCCTGAAGCTGCAACCATAACAAGGGGGCAGGGTCGTGACTGGCTGGCAATGTCTGTTTCAGGCACAGGAATGGAGACTGGTACCACTGACACATATAATTATTATTCTTTTTCTAAAAGTTCTCTTTTAATTAATGTCTTACTGTTGGTCTCCAGTACAATACCCCACTGAGTTACGTACAGTCTAGTCCTTGTACAGTGCACACCTTGCCCTCAACTACAGTGATAGAAATCCTTAGACAAGTCTTTGTATTCGTTTTTTTTTTCTTTTTTAAAAATAAGTAGACAGGACTTTAATTTATTTATATGTTTAAAGTTTTGCCTTTTTTTCTGTCTCTTTTTGTTTTAAAGAAATAAGTTGAGAAAGTAAAAAGTTTATTAAAATATATTTCAACTTCATGTTATGAACATTTGGTATAAATTAGAAAAAAAAAAAGATACAGTAGTCATGTCCTTATCTGCAGTTTCGCTTTTCACAGTTTCAGTTACCCATGGTCGACTGCAGCCCAAAAATATTAAATGGAAAGTTTTAGAAATAAACAATTCATAAGTTTTAAGTTGTGCACAGTTTGGGGTAGTGTGATTAAATCTCCTTTCATCCCACTCTGTCCCACCCAGGATGTGAGTCATCCCTTTGCAGAGACGCTGTGTACACTCCATAGTAGTCTCTTCTCAGATTGATTGTCATGGTATCATAGTGCTGTGTTCAAGTAACACTTATTGTACTTGATAATGGCCC
>NW_011910891.1:0-1402 GCF_000151845.1 Pteropus vampyrus | reverse complement strand
TCATGTTGATTATTTTTAATCTTATTCCTCCAAGGGTGATTTTCCAACCCCCAAACCATTAGAAAACACATCTCTCCAGAGTTACAAGGCATCAAGTTTGGGACAGTACCTTCTGATTTATCAGAATCACCATATAATATTCCAATATTCTGTACTTTTTAATTTATTTGATATAGGAAGAATAATAAAGCTAAAACTCTGAATAGGGGAATTGCCTTACTAATATATATTAGTTGAAGTTGTGGAGAAGATTTTATGTACTGGGATGGTGGGTGGAGCAAGTTTACAAAAGGGAAACTGTGGTGTTCTTCTAGTCTCTACATCCTTTAAACTTCCTGTAAATGTATGTTGTACTATTTTTAGGATACTTTTAACCACTGTTTAATTTTGCAGTGATAAACTATCTCTTTAAAGGTCAATTCTTTTTTGTTCTTATTTACTGCTACTAGCAAATATAAATGCATCATAGATATAATAAAATCAGGTTGATTTGACAGATTATTGGTCCACTAAAAACCAGGATTGTTTGCTATTTGAAAATCTGGCCTAGGGAGAGAAAAACAGGGCATTATTGAATATATAAGGCTAACCAAATGTAATCATGCCTCATATCAAGAGTGGCCAAGCATTCATAAAAATTATAATTATAGGCAAATGATTTGCCAATCCTTTTAGATTATGTTGGTAGTTGAGAGCTAAACAGGAGTTTCAATTGGACTAACAGTTATGCCCATTTTCAAAATTTATTCTATAAAAATGTTACATCATCCAGTTTATAAGATATGCAAGATTCAGCTTTTGTAGAAAAGAGACTTGGTGACCAAAGAGAGAAAATAATATCTCTATGAGAAGGCACTGCTAAGAGAAAACATGTCCCCCAAGAAAAAGATTTCTTCAGGCATCTAGGTGTATACATGGAATTAAAACAAATTAGAATCAGAAGCTTCATCTGTGATTGGCACTAAATTTAATAAATCATTCTATGAGTGAGTCCATCCTTTGACTGAGTAGACTTGAGAACATGTGACTTCAGCTTCTGTCTGTTATCAGGTAAAACACTGTTGAAAAAACATACATGTTCATATTTAGCTAAGGCTGAACACAAAGCCAAAAAAGCTTTTTAGTGGATGAGGTCACTGAAAGACAGATAATCCTATAAGACTCTGGAATAGGTGGGAGAGGCCTCTGCTGGAGACATCTCCAGTCATAATGCAACTCATTCCAGACTATGTTTCAGAGAAATCTTGCTGACATTTTTGCTGAGTCATCTTCCCAACTTTCTAAAGTATTTAAGTAGAACTGGTTACCCAAACATCTTCAGCAGACTTTTTTATTAGCATTTTGAGATGAAGATGACAACTAGGCTGAAAACATATGGCAAATCTTAAAAAAAAAAAAAAAA
>NW_011910890.1:0-2768 GCF_000151845.1 Pteropus vampyrus | reverse complement strand
CTCATCCATCAGGTAAGTCCCCTTCGCCTCTGGGGAGAAGGGATCAAAGGAGAGGACTGAACAGTTCTGTCACAGGAAAATCACAAGCCTGGGACAAGACACTTCTCTCTCCTGCCAATACCCAGGAGGTCAAAGAAGGCTGCCTTAAAGTCTTCCTGTGCCTTTTACATAGCACACCATTTTGGACTAATATGACCAAGAGCGAGATGCATAAATTATTGGCTATCGGGGTGAGGAAGGTTTTAAAACCCTCTCCCCGTAATTCCAGAAATGCTTCAGAAGTGTAGCCCTCTTCACTCCAGCCAGTGGCTCCCTGTTGCCCTCAGGATAACGTCAAACCTTTAGACACTAAAGCTAGCGCACTCTGGGATTGTGCCCACTTAAGCCCATCTACCTGTCTCTTCTATTCTCACCTGTTCCCTAAAGTCCAGTCTCATTGGATGACTCACAGGTCCAGGAATGGGCCATGCTGTGTTTGGAGGGAAGCTGCATAAATGCAATCACTGCTATCACTATGCCCTATTTGTAGATAAAGAATCTGACTTTTGGTTACCTGAATGGTCCAAGGTCACACAGTACTTTTTGGAGTTGAGAATTAAACCCGTTTGTATCACTCCAGGGACTAAGCTCTTTATCTCTGGGCTACATACAGCCTCTGACTTTAAAGGGCTCCAACATGTTCTGGAACAATAGGCACTCAAAAAATACTTGTCTCCCCATCACTAAAATATACATTTCTGTTAATTTTAGTGATTTGTGAATAGGTGATTAATCCATTCCCATTATTCATATTGCAAATGTGATATAAAAATTTGCTATAAATTGCATAATAGGAAACTCTAACCACTATTGGAATTTTGGTAACTTTAGTAATTTTCCAGATTGTCTGAAATTTGTAAACAATAATAATAGAAACATCCCACATATTTTAGAAATTAGATACCGGCTATGAGAAACTGGTATGAGGTTGAATATTCACAATATTTAAATAATACTCGATCTACTTTCTCCTAACATCTGATAATTTTAGGAAATAGCTTTTTACTGTATTAAGAGCACCTGCATTATCTCTTAGAATTCCACTCCATGTGTAATATAATTTAAATAATAAAACCACTAGGAGAATGGAAATTGATAAAGCTAAATAGAGCTAATCGATACCATTGTATTTTTTAAATAAAGCCTATTTAATTTATTTTATTATAAAATCACATTTTTATTATGAAAAGGTTGGAAAATTCTTAAAATTATCAACAAAAAGTTATCCACAATTAAATCACCTCTAGGTGACTTCTACTCATAGTTTCGTGACCATTTTTAAATGTATTTATTTACTTAGCCTTTGATGTTATTCTGTACATGAAATTTTGATTCTGCTTTATCACTAAACAATTTATCATGTATAGTTTCCTTGATACTACGAACTATTCGTAAGCAGAAATTTAATCTATCATATCACTATGTTTCATAATTTGCTAACCGTTTCCCTGTTGGATATTTTCTTATACCCGAGTTTTTGCCACTATAAATAATATGAAATTGATCGCTCTGGGGACATTAGACTTACAACTTTATTTTTTTGTTTCAGACAATTTCCTTGGTATGTATTCTAAAAGCCTGAATTAGTGGGTCAATGGCCATTACATTTTAAAGGCTTCTGATGCAGATTGTCAATCTGCTTCAGCATGTGTTAGTTGACTCTCACACTAGTCATTGGTCTCCTTTAGTCTCTAAGTTATGTTTTCAACGTCTAAAATTAAACAACGACGACAAAACCACGTATTAGGGAAGTTCCAATGGACCATCTAACAGAGAAGTTGCAACTAAATCAATCCCCACACATGGTCCTCGGTCCACGCACTGTTTCGCCTTTGCTTTGGTTTCAAGGCCGGGGTACGAAAGCGCGCGGCATGGCCTCTCCGTGGCCATCCTAAGTGAGACCGACCTTTGCTGGCCTGCGTGGCATCCTTCAGCGTGGGAGAAGGGAATGAGAGAGGGGCACATGGCAGAAGTAATCTTATGCTTCTACTTGTCTCTTTTCCTCATGGTTTCCTGCTCCCCACGCCTCTAACTAGGCACACGGGTGATGCTCAAGAAGCAAGGAAAAACCCTAACGAGCTGAGAAGCTCAGATCACAGAAACTCTTGCAAACGAAGTCTGAGTGTGCGGATTATTCAAGAGACTGAGCTGCTCAAACTTGTGTCAGAGAGAGAAGAGGATTGTGGGGGAACCCTAATTAAGGAGAAACTCAGCTGAAAAATGAACACAAGTCTTCATGATAAACTTTCGAACATCTTTCACCGCTCTTCATTTTTATCTTAAAAAACATGTTGGTGGTACTTAGTCCTAAATTTCCAAACCTTGTGCTCCTCCTTCACTGCGATGTTATCAGCTGGAAGGGAAAGCTGGCCCTGAAACTGTTATGTTAAGCACTTTTCCACAGGAACTTATTGCTTTAATAAGTTGGGAACAGGCTCTTAAGGAAAAAACTAGTCATTTAAGATTCATTGTGGCGGGGTGGGGGGAACCTACTGATTCTCCACAGAATTGACACTTTCCTTACCGTGGAATGCAGCACATGCCCTGAGGTCTGAGCGAAGCCGTGGGAGGAGAATTTCACATTCCCAGGCACCGTGCAGTAAGGCGAGAGTGTGCACACCCACGGAGTACACACCCGGCAGCGATCCCAGGTCCCAGCAGACCCAGATTCCAAGATAAACAATGCCTCATGCAGGTAAGCACTCCATAAATATTTTTTGAAAGGGTGG
>NW_011910889.1:0-2136 GCF_000151845.1 Pteropus vampyrus | reverse complement strand
GGCAAAGCTAGCATCTAAATTATAGACCCTAACCCTGGGCTTTGCCCAGAGCCCCCCACACCTGCCTAAGGAGGCACTTGAGGCCACAACAGCTATGTCTCACTCCCAACGGGCTGAGAGCATGCACCTCCCAGGTATAACTCACCACAAGCCTACCTACCATCTGAGGTACTCAAAGCCACATGTCACCGTCTATCCCTAGAGGAAACAGCTTCACAGTAAGTTAAACAGAACAGGGAATGAGTCACTCTCCAAGTAATTACGGAAGGTGGGTCTCCAGGGTAAAGCTGACTTGCTTTCCCGGAGACCAGCCCAGCTAAAGGAACACCATTCCAGACAGTCTAGTTCTTGGCTTTGACCTTTGAGGCCCTTCATGGTCTAACCCCGCCTATCTTTCCTCCACCCTTCTCTCCCACTATTCAGCCGCCCAGGCTCTGCCACCCAGTGACCCTAAAGTCTCGTGGCAGCCCATGCACAGCACCTGAGACTTGCTCATTCAGCACTGTTCCTGGAACTCCCTGGGCCATCTAATTCTTACCTTTTAAAACAAAACGCAGGTCCACCTTCCCCAGGAAGCCTGTATTGGATGACTGCATAAATGTCTCAGTGCCTCTTAGGCCAGTTGCTGTCAGCCAAGGGTCATTCCATTCTGCCCCACAGGGGACATTTGGCAATGTCTGGAGACATTTTTTTTTTTTTTGTCAGGACTGGGGGTGCCACTTACATTTAGTGGGTAGAGGCCAGAGATGCTGTTTAACATACACCAATGCACAAGGCAGCCCCCCATAACAGAGAATTATCCAGCCCAATTGTCGATAATGCCAAGACTGAGAAATGCTGCCTTAGACTTACACTCCCACTGTCTCCCCAGCTCTTAGCAGAGTTCCTGGTGCATGATAACTCAATAAATGTGGAATGGTTGGGTGGGTAAAAGAGAGATGATACTTCTCCTTCTTGCCAGGCTCCTTGAAAAAGTCAGTTTTCACATTTAGGGGAGAAATATTTCACCTGAATGTTTCCATAACCAAGGTGGCTATAAAAATAAAGACCATGCCACTCTTCCTGCTTAAAATCTCCAATGGCTTCCCATTGATTTGGGACAAAATCCAAAAGTCATAGAAATTCAGAGAGTGAACATTTACTGATCCACTGAGACCTCAAAAGGATCTGTGTTGGGGCTTCTAACCTCAATCAGGGTGAGGTGTCTAATGAAGTATGTCCTTGCACTTCTGGATTCTCCAGTTCCCTGGACATGCTGCTTTTAAGTCCATGAAGACTAGACTTAAACTGAAAGTAGGTCACTTGAGGACTCTATCCCCTTCCCCCCATTTCTGAACTGAGGGCTCTTTACCAGACATTGTTTGTGTGTTGAATTGAGTTTGATTTGGGGAGACTTTGGCCTGGTGGACCAGCTTGAACCTTGGGTGAGTGGTACTGGGCTCCACTCTTGGTTACTGCCAATGGCCCCACCTGTGGGGAGACCTGGATTTGACAAGCAGCCTCAGGGCTGGGATGTCTCATGGTAGCTGACGAGGTGCTGGCACTGCAGGAGGCATCTGGCATGTCTACAGGTATCTAGGAACATCTGTGTGGGGGTGTCTGGCATGTGTTTCATACTGAACACCTGTTTGGGGATATGTGATCACATCTGTATTGGGGGTATTTGGTTTGTGTTTTGGGAGGGTCTCTAAAAGTTCCTGCGTAGGGTCTCTGATATGTTTCTGGGCGTCCAAAAGCCCATTTGCGGGCCAAGGTGAGGGCGGCGGGGCCGGCCCGAGGAGAACGGTACTCGGGAGGGAGGCCTCGGGCCCCGGGAAGGAGCCGTGGGGCCCCGGGGGCCGCCTCGGGCACGGGGCCCAGGTGAACTCCTGCAAGCTGGCGGGCCGGTCCTGCAGTTTGGGCTATCCCTTTATTGCATGGTGTCTATTGGCTCCTGGGTAAAGTTGTCTGGTATTCTGAGGATATTTGGAATGTTTTTCAGATTCTGAATGCTAGTATTGGGATATCTAACAGACCTACAGGGGTGTCTGACCTATTTGCCAGTGCCTGAAAGCATGTTTTGGGTATCTGACTGCACCTGCCTAGGTGTCGGGTATATGTTCAGGGTATTAGATGGTACTTATTTTGGGGTGTCTG
>NW_011910888.1:0-1511 GCF_000151845.1 Pteropus vampyrus | reverse complement strand
ATGGCTTTCCAGTTTTCCCAGTACCATTTGTTGAAGAGGCTTTCTTTTTTCACTGTATGTTTTAGGCTTCTTTGTCAAAAATTATTTGCCCATATAATCATGGGTTTACTTCAGGACTCTCAATTCTGTTCAAACTCTCATTGTGTGAAGATGTATTAAAAAATCAAAAGAAGAAATTGCTAGAAAGCCACATCTAATAAGGCAAGCTATGTTATAATAACAACAATAATAAGTTAGATTGCAAACTGTTGTTGCAAATTCTTTCTGGTTTATTGAAGCATATTATGAAGTTACCTGAACAGTTTTGTTTGCACATTCAATCATAATAACATAAATACATTCAGCAAAGAAAGACAGAAAACATTTTCTTTAACACAGTCAAAAAAACTCTTAATTTATAGTAAATGGAATATATAAATTTGAACTAATTTTTATATTTTTATTACATTTCATCTGCTTCCTACTTTCAGAGAAAATTAACAAAAGTTGAAAAGAATAATTTTTATTTTAATATGTTAAGTTATTTTAATTAGTTCAATAGTCATTGTCATTATGTTTTAATGAAAAAACTTTTATAATCTATTTGCTTAATATCATAGTGGTACATAAGCTTGTTTGTTTATTTGAGGTTTTTAACTTAGGTTTTTATTTTAATATTATATTGTTCAAACAAGTAATAATAACTTTGATATCTACTGATTATTATAAATAATTGCTGAATAATATTAATATCACTAATAATTCTTAAATATTTATAAAACTTTTATTTCTATTAATAACAGAGTTGTTTGGAAGTTCTGATGACTTAGAAAGCAATACATAGATAGCTATATATAGGCTGAAGTTACAAGTATTTTATGATGAGATATAAGAATATATTCCCCAAATGAAATTATTTCAATTTGAATTATATATTATTATTTTCAGTATAAATGCAATCTCATTATATATATTACATTATTATTTTCTTGTGCTCTTCTAAGTTCCTATTAAATACTGAAAACTCAGCATAAATATAATTTGTGTTTTGAAGCTGTTTTCCATCATTTTGTGTTGGAATACAGTTTGCTTTCTGGGGTCATCATTCTCACAAGATTCCATGTTATTTTTGTAATGTAAGAAAACTATTTCAATTTTCCATGAGAAATAAGAGTTTGAAAATCCAGTGATTGGAGGGTAACTGTTTTGGGCCATGCCACTGCTTTGAAGAAAAATAAACACATTTAATAATATTAAGAGTAAATTTATTAACCACTAGATTAAGATCTTGTTTTGCTGATATAACATGTTATTAAACCCTTTTCAAATATCATCAAGAATGGCTTATATACCATGAACATTTTCAGCTTCTTTATTGTCTTTGCCCACTTGTTAAAAATTTTGCAGAATATTTTAATCTAACAAAATATGTAATTAGATTGTAATAGTGCAGAGCAATGTTAAAAACTAACTGTACATGCAATAATCATTCACAGTTATTATACTCTAAGTTAAATGTACTTCAGCCTTAT
>NW_011910887.1:0-1611 GCF_000151845.1 Pteropus vampyrus | reverse complement strand
TGGCCTGCCCTTCCTCCATCGCCGCCCTAGGATGTAGCGGGGACCCCCAGGGACTGCCTTCCAGGGTCCACAGGCAGCCTGGGCCTTGGAAGGCTGGGAGCTCGGCAGGGACCTTAGTCACTGCTGTTTAAGAAAGGCCCGTTGAAAAAGTTCCAGTGGCAGGAGTAATTTGTGACCTTGTTCACGAAAGCGTTAGGAAATGACTTGGAACCGTCAGTTCAGTCTGAGCATTTGCAGGTCAGCTGAAAACACAAGGTTACACTTCCAGGAGGCCAGGTGCTGCGCGATACGCTCCGCAGTCTGCAGCCGCTGGGATGTGAGGGACGCTTGGGGGCGGCCGAGCCCGGTGGTGTGCCAAGGGCACTTACAGATGTATGTCCTGGGACAGCCAAGGAGTCGCAGGCCTTGCCCTTGCGCTTTTCCCTGTACCTTGTGATCAGAAATAAATTATTTTTACAGAAATTTGGTGTCCGCAGTGTGTGTCTGCTGTGGAGGCAGACCCAGGGCAGCCAGGCCTTTGGCAAAAAAGGGGCGGAGGGGACTTTAAAACTGGTGGTGCTGGAATCCTTCACAGATAAATGGGTGAATGTCGCTTTATAACCTGTCGTTCATGGAGAATTAGACTACTAGAGATTTGTCTGATTTCTCAAAACCATCTGGCCGGTGGTGCCTGATGTTGCCCAGTTGACAAAGCTGCCTCGCCTCGATCTTCAGCTGCAAATTTGGGTTTGCCAGCATTCTAAAGCTGTCCCCCATGGGGCGTGGACTATTCCAGTCTTCTGCCACACTAGGGGGTCCGTTCTGTCTAAAGAAAATGGGCAGGAAACATTTTGCAAGCTTCATTAGGCGCTAGAAGTGAACTATTCTCTAAGCTCATAATCCTTACCTGTAAGACTGCACAGTAGATCTGCCCGGGTGAGTCCCTAGAAGGGTAAAAGCATTTGGCAGGTAGCAAGCCCTTCACAGTTACCCTTGGTCACCTCCGTCAGAACCTGTCCTCGTTCCACTGGAGTCACCTAATAAGTGTTAGACAAAGGTAAGCAGGTCTGCCCCGAAAAGGAAGCTAGATTCATGCTGCCCCTGGGTTGGGATTGGTGGACGATGCTTAAAAATAATCTAATTTAGGAGTTCGATATTCAAATGCCTGACCTGCAAAGGAAGCCAGTTGATGAGACATTTTACTACAATTCAGGAATGAGTTAGAACTTGCCATTCTATCGTGTCTGATCTTAAAACGTCCACAGGTAGCCCTGGCTTTGGTTTCCTCAGGATCATTAGCACATGGGCAGTGTTTGAATCCCTCCTGGGGCTCCAGCTACCCAGGGAGCTGCCTCCAGAAGAGATCAAAGGTACAGAGAGTTTCATTCTGAAGTTGAAGCACAGCAACACTATGTCAAATCGGCCCAGGGAAAGTACGAGTTAAGTCTAGATTTATAAAACTAGGTCTTTCCACTTCAAAAGACCATTAGAAAGATGAAGACAAGCCACGGATTGGGAGAAAATGTTTGCAAATCATTTCACTTGTGAAGAACTTGTATCCTAAATATATTTTTTAAAACATCTCAGTCACAAGAGACAAACCAAGTAAAGATGAGACGCAGATTTGAAGTC
>NW_011910886.1:0-1253 GCF_000151845.1 Pteropus vampyrus | reverse complement strand
GTAGAGCTATGGCTTGAACTCAGGTCTGTCTGACTCCCTAAATCCATGTTTTTTTTCAGTTGAGGACTCTAATACAGTATGTTAACCCTTTCCTGTAACAATGTTTGGAAAGGAAAACAGGCTGCCATTTCCACCTGACTTTGGATCACTAAAAATGAGGTGGTGATTTTTGGTCATCTACATTATGTATTTTTATCTAAGAGAAAGCAAGTATCAGTACAAAGGGCATCAGAGTCCATGATAGACATGATCAAATTAGTACTCCTGGCACTTTAATAGAAAGTCAGCAAGATTTATGCTCCCATCTTTGCTGAGAGATTGAAGGGCTAAAGCTGCTTGCCCAGCGAATCCAGGACAGAGCTAGGACTCAGATGGATCTACGTCTCCATCCCTCTTTTGTCTGGTTGCCATTCATCCTTCAGCTCAGACACAGCCTCAGTGCCGGGGCAGGCAGCTGGTGACTGACGTAACTTAGAAAGGCAGATACCATCTAGTATTGCTGTGTTTGTAGGAAGAATGGGGGCAGGAGTGAGACAATCCCAAGTGTTGGTTGATCAGATCATGGCAGGTACTGAAACTCTGCAGGGAATTGCAGCCCCTTCCTGTAATCTAAAGGGTTATTTCTGGGTGACATCTTGACAGGGAGCTGGCCTTTGGAGGAACAGTGCTCACTTGATGCGCCTGAACAACAGTTAATTATTAATGCTTTATGCCCTAATAAATAGGGTGATGTTACCTGGACGTCTATTGTGGAGCTATTATTTTTTTCCTACTTTTTTTCAATAGAAAGGAAAAGGTTTTATAAGCAGTTTGAGAAAATTGCAACCACGAAATTGCACATTGCTGCCAGAGTGAAAGCGTCTTTTCCACATAACTTTAGAGCCTGTGTAATTTGTGCCATTATAGGAAATATCCCTTATGTTTCAGAGGTTTTAAACAAAGGCAGGGTGGTTATCACTACTTCCTGCAGCCTAAATATTGTTTCTGAATTAAAATGACTGATTTTAGTTTAGTCCCTGCAGACTATGATAAAGCTAGAATGAAAATGACCTAATTTTATGCTCATAGCAGTGAAGCCTTTTGAAATCAGCTTCTTCCATAATTTTACATCTTTTTAACCTGAAATAATGTTTCTTTCTAGAGGTTAGCATTATTTCTATTATAGTGATGGATTTTTCCAGTTAATACTTCACTCTGTTTCTTATCTCAATATTTAAAATATTATATATTTAATAAATACATAATAAATTCCA
>NW_011910885.1:0-1578 GCF_000151845.1 Pteropus vampyrus | reverse complement strand
ATTATAACTACCAATTTGAACTTCTTAATCACTTCCCCCTTTTTACCCACCTCCCAAGACTCATCCCATCTGATGACCCTCAAAATGTTCTCTATATCTATGAGTTTGTTTATCTTTTTATTTTGTTATTTAGATTCTACATGTAAATTAAATCATATGGCTTTTGTCTTTCACTATCGGACTTACTCCACTCAGCACAATACCCTCTATGTCTATCTGTGTTGTTGAAGATGGCAAAATTTCATTCTTTTATTTACTTATTTGTTTGTTTGTTTGTTTGTTTTATGACTGAATAATATTCCATTGTATATATGTACAATCTCTTCATTATCCATTCATCTATTGATGTACACCCAAGTTGTTTCCATATCTTGGCTATTGTAAATAATGCTGCAATAAACATATGAATTGGGACTGTCTGTGCTTCCTAGACTTGTATGTCTATTTCCTTCATGGGGTTAGGAAAGTTTTCTGTCATTTTTAAAATAGTTTTTCTTTTTTTAAAATTTCTTGCTCTCCCTATTCTACTTCTATAATGTGAATATAGGTACCCCTATAATTGAATATTGGTATGCTTGATGTTGTCCCAGAGGCCCATTAAACAATCCTCCTTTTTTAGATTATTTTATATTGTTGTTCTTGTGATTGGGTGTCCTCTACACCCAATCACACCTTTGTCTAAATTGCTGATTTGATCCTCTACACCATTGCTACACCATTGTCTAAATTGCTGATTTGATCCTCTACACCATTGCTATATCATTGTCTAAATCACTGATTTGATCCTCTGCTTCATTCAATCTGTTGATTCCTTCTAAAGTACTCTTCATCTCAGATGTATTCTTCATTTTGACTGGTTCTCTTTTATGTTTTCTATCTCCATTTTTATGTTTTCCATCTCTTTGTTAAACTTCTCACTGAGTTTATCTACTCTTCCCCAAAGTTAATTGAATATCCTTATAACTAGTGTTTTGAACTCTGCATCTGCTAGAATCCTTGTCTCCATTTGGCAAGTTCTTTTTTCAGAGTTTTGTTCTGTTCTTTCATGTGGAACATGCTTCTTAGTTTCCCCATTTTGGCTGCTTCCTTATGTTTATTTCTATGTATTAGGTAGGGCTCCTAAGACTCTCAATCTTAGAAGAGTGGCTTTATGTAGTAGGTGTCCTGTGGAGCCCAGTGGTACAGTCTTCCCTAGTCACCTGAGCCAGGTGTTCCAGCTGTGTCCCTTGTGTGGATTGTGTGTACTCTCCTGTTGTAGTTGAGACTTGGTTGCTGTTTTCACATTGATGGGAGGGATTGACACTGAGATTCAATTGGAGCAAAAGCTTCAGAGGTAAGGGGATTGCCAAGAGGTTTTGAGGAAAGAAAGTTCCAGATTGAAGAAAAATCTAAGTCTAAGTATAATGTGTGCCTGATGTGTGCGAGGTACAGCAATTCCAGTGTGGATGAGCAGAGCAAGGCAAAGAGAAAGAATAGGAAAACATGTCAGAAAAGTAAACCGAAAGTCGATGGTGACAAGGGTGGTACAGTAGAGGTGGTTTGGCATGGTCAATATCTGAAAGTATTTTGATGTAGAGC
>NW_011910884.1:0-1023 GCF_000151845.1 Pteropus vampyrus | reverse complement strand
TAAAGATTGATTTTAATATTTAATTATTTACCTAACAAATCAATTGGCAAGCTATTATAAATCATAATTTAGTAATCTAGATAAAAGGTCAAATACATTAAAAAATCAATAAGTTTTATATCTGAAACAATTATATATATATGTGTGTGTGTGTGTGTGTGTATATATATATAATTGGAAAGTAGAGTCCATTTATAATAGCAACCAAAACCTGAGGAAACTCAGAATTAACTGAATCTCTATGAAGAAATTATAAAACTACTGCAGAATGTAAAGAGATCTTAAAAAGGATTGCTATTATGTCTATGGGTCCTTTCAATTCTGTGAATACTTCAGTAATGTTAATTTGCCCCAAGATAATCAATAAATCCAATGATAGTTCGTTCAATCAATATTCAAACAGAATATTTTTTATGCTTATTAAGTTGATCTTAAAATTGATATGGGAAAACACATCTAACAATAAAAAGAACAATTTTGGAAGTTAAAAACAAAGATATAACAGTTTTCTATTTCAGGTGTCAAAGCATCTATCTATGATTTAAAAAAACGCATATATTGCCACAAGAATAGACAAGTGAGTAGAACATAAAAATGAGAGTTCAAAGAGTATAGAATTAGGCACATATACATTGAGATATTTTGTGCACTGTAAAACTTCACATATGTGGCATGAAGATGGATTCTTCAGTAAAGGAATTTGGAATATTTGGGAGAAATTTAAATTATTTTCTTACATGATACTATTTACACAAACTCTAAACTTCAAAAATATTACACAGAAAGACAGAAAAATATGTTTATAACACTAATTACTACAAATATGTCTCAATTAATCTTTACGTGAATCTTTTGTCTTATGTTGACCGGTGTCAACTGAACTTCTAGAGACAATAAATTTAAAGGCATTAGACAAACACAATATCATATGATAAATTAGAAACAAAGCAAACTAAATATTTAATTAGCTGGTCTTGATTCTAAATGCGAATTGAATATTTTTTACTACTTGATTGGTTAATA
>NW_011910883.1:0-2742 GCF_000151845.1 Pteropus vampyrus | reverse complement strand
ACATCTTTATGGAAACTACAATTTTTATGTAAATTGAGTTTTTGAAGGTTTCTATGATATATAATGATGTTTTATTAATCAAAAAGATTGGGTAACCCCTTTCTATTTCATAAGCCAAGTTAACTATCACAGTACCTTTCATTCTCAAATTAAAGCATTAAAGATCTTAGACTCACTCTGAACTATTAACTCTAGTCTTCTGAAAAATAGATTGTAATGACAATGAAAGAATATAAAAACTCCCAAATGAAATATCAAACACAACTTATACGTTCCAAATCTTGCTGATGTATTGGAAACAGAAGCGAAAAATCAATGCTTGATAGAGTGCCAAATGCAAATTACCAATAAAAGATAAACATTGCTCTGGGTATAATAGCAAAACTGTTTAAAGTGTCATCTCAGAGGTAACAGACTTGTGAAGAACACTTCTTAGATTTCTTTTGAAGTATGGCATCTGATAAAAGTAGTTAAGGTAGAAATAAGAGATCATATCTTGATTTCTCACACTGATATTCAAAATAGATGCAAAATTAAGGATGAAGAATATTTTTTTCAAATATTCTGAAATACCATAGTGAACCACATGTGTTTTTCTTTAGAGTTGAAGCTATTATTTCCAGCAATATTTTTCACTATGAAATAATCTCATTATAATATTTGAAACATAACAATATGCAGGTTAAAAACAGCTTAAAGAAAAAATTAGAAGAGGAAAAATATAACTAATATGAGGTTTAATATTCATTTGATCAATTGTATCTTTCTGATTATTTCAATAACTTAATTTTTTTCTTATAATTAACTTTACTAAAAACTTGTCACTGGAAAGCTATCACACGTATGAATCATTTTATGAAAACCGTGTAATGTTAATTTTAGAATTACCATGATTTTTCATGGATTTTAGCTGTTATCACACTCAGCAACTCAATAAAATGATTTTTTATCTCTGAATTAATGGGAAAATATGCACGTGTGTGTGGGTGCACACACACACACACACACACACACACATCTGTCCATGCATGCATTGTTACTGTCCCTTTTAGAAGATGCAAAATTTTTAAAAAGTAAATGCTACAAAGCCTATCTCTGTGTAGAAAATTCAGCCTACTAATTCTGGGACTATAAGGGTATTTTCCTGTCACAGGAGCCTTTATTTTATCAGAGTTGAACGACTATAAATAATTATATTTTCCAGGAGACTGACCAACGTTAGCGCGCTATGCCATCCTTTCTAATATTTTCTCTTTTCTCTTTCTGTTCCTTTTTCTTGTTTAATGCTGAGCAATACAGCAAGCTCATGTCTTAGTAAAGCTGGTTTTATATCCTGTTTAAATAATCATTTTCTTTTTAGATCCTTTAAATACTCAGTATGTGACACATCCACAGGTGATATTAACCAGAAAAGAAAGCAGTCCATATCTTTTTTTTATACACATGCTTTTGGTACTCATTATTCCATTTATGAAAAAGCTCAGGGAATATGTTATGCCTTGATTAGAAAAATAAGATGCGTAAACGTCACTGAATAATTCCTGTGCTTGGTGAAAGAGTAAAGATATTTATGTAAGCTTTTACTTTAGAGTTACCTATTTAAAGTGGGACGGGTTATTTTAAATTAGTTATCATCTGTCTTAAACATTTCGTTTCTCATAGGTTGTTTTAAATAAGTAGTTTTATGACCACAATTTGTTATAATTTTTTGATCTTGAAGTTGTTGAACACTTTTTCTGTTTGTTTGTTTTTTCTCCTCCTAAACAGATGTTTCATGTCATTTAGTTAAAGATAAAGATTTAATTGATTGCCAAAGCATGATCAAATTCTACATGTCACATAACTACAAACCTGATAAAAACAAATTGAAGAATGTATAGAGACTGATATTTTATGTTAAAAACAGCCTACCAAGGGAATAAACAGCTGTAAGAATAATCCCTAAATAGGGGAAATTAATCAAATGGTTAAGTAGGGTGGGTGGCCAAGGAAGTAGGATGCAAAAACAAACAAACAAACAAACAAACAAACAAAAACAGGGTGTAGGTCATTTTTTGTTCTTTCCTTAGGAGAGACTTTTTAGGTAAGAGATGAAAACGTGTGCACTACTCATAGAGAAACTACTTACAGTCTCTGTTTTATTTCCAGTCTTGCTTACTCCCATCCACAAAAAATCGTGTTTATTTTACCCCATCCTATGTGTTAGCCCCCATAAGCCAGGACAGAAATTTTATCTGGGGTTCTTTGATTTGCACAATGTAGTTAAAATTCCTATTTCCTCATATGCAACTCTAAAACATTGAATATAAAAGTGGTTATTTTTATAGTAACGAAGATGACAAATGCTTTTTTTAGGCTTTTGCCAAAAATCTTATTATTGGGGAGAAAAAATAGACTGTGTGCCTAGATTGCTCACATCTATGGCTGCATTGGATAAATTAATGTAAAGAAAGCAATGTTCAAGAAAAGTAGTAGTAAAAGACAAACATTATTGGACAGAAGTGTTCGAGACTGAAAATTTTAGGAAACTTAATTCCATCATGTATAGTGCAGAAAACGAATGCACACACAATTTAAGCAATATAGAAGATGCAGAAAAGAATAACACATCGAATTTTCTCTAAAGAAGTTTGCTTCCATGTGAAGTAACAAACATACAATAAACTACATGTGCTATAAAAACATTACAATGAGGGCTAGCACAGAGGTGGAATTTTTGGAGGTTAACATATGATAGGTACT
>NW_011910882.1:0-1182 GCF_000151845.1 Pteropus vampyrus | reverse complement strand
ACACACGTATTTCTTTGCTCTGTCGGTTGAGAGGACCTAGAAGCAAGTCTACCCCAATAACATTAATTATACTTAGCACTTATACCTTGTTTCTAATAAAGAAACCAATAAAAGGAGACAACTGTTTTTAGGACTGTGACAGGAAATATATAGGGATTGTACAAGATGAGCCTCTTATAGTGTCAGAAAGTAAGGAAGTGTTCAAGAAAAAAAAAAAAGCCACAATGATGGTACTATGTCAAGGGACCACAGGAGTCAACTGAAAGAGCTCACAATGTCCAAAGCTGGAAAATCTGAACAAAACAATATATAAAATAGTAATAGATTGTAGCTCAAAATATAAAATAAATATCCTTGAGTTCATAGTGGCATAAATGAATGATTGAATAATAAATAAATGGGGAGAAGAGACAAATCTCCTTTGCAGAATAATTTCAAGCAATTTATGGAGATACTCTGCCCTCAAGGATCAGGAGCATAAATCCGTACTCCTTAAGCATGGTCTGCTCATAGTGACTTTCTTCCAAAGAGTGCGATATAGAAAGGCGGAAAGAAGTTTAGCTTTATAGTGGAGAAATCTGACAAACATTACCCAGCCCTGTGATTGAGGTAAATATTATCAGTGATAAATTAGGTTGATAGTATGCACACTTGATATGATGTGATAAAATTGGCATTCTAACCCCGTCACATTCCTCCAAAAAACATATAACCTTATTTGAATCATAAGAACAACATAATAATAATTCCAATAAAGATACATCCTAAAAATACCTGAGCAGTACTCTTCAAAATTGTCAAGTTCATCAAAAACAAACAAACAAAAAAACTGAAAAAGTGTTATAACCAGGAGAAGCCTAAATAGACATGATTCCTAAATGTGATGTAATATTCCGGATGGTATCCAGGCACAAAAAAGACATTAGGTAAAAACTAAGGAAATCTAGATAAACTAGAACCTTAATAATAGTGCACCAATATTGGTTCATTAATTCTGACTAATATACCATTGTAATATAAGCTGTTAATAGTAAGAGAAATTGGGTGTGGGGTACACAGAAACTTCATACTTCTGTAAATCTAAAACTGTTCTTAAATAAAAGGTTTATCTAAAATTACTTTTTAAAATAAAAAGTCGATTTAAAGTTATTCATGGATACTTATTTTGTATTTTGGGAAATT
>NW_011910881.1:0-1489 GCF_000151845.1 Pteropus vampyrus | reverse complement strand
GTTCTGTATCTTCTGGTTGATTGGTCAGCCCATAAGTATTATTTGTGACCTGGTGGGGTGTATGTGTGTGTGTGTGTGTGTGTGTGTGTTGGATGTGATGGGTGAATATGCATTTGCTCTAATATTTGAAATATTCAATTTTGCTACAGAAGACAGAAATGGGATGGTAGCGCTCATAAAATGTGTTAGATATAGATAAGCAAGTTAGTAACTTGTTAAGCATGTTAAACATAGATAAAGTAAGTAGGGACCTATGTGTACTAAACATAGATAGGAAGAAATGGAAGAACGAAGAGACATCTCATTTTCACGAAGCACTAAATATACATGAGAGACCAGAGGCATCTAATCTTCATGAAACACTAATGCGCAGGAGGCGTATAAAGCGCTCAGTATTCATGAGGACTTAAATAAGCCACCCATTGGTGACACCCATTCTGGCCCCAAATACCCTCCAGCAGACAAAGTCTACAGCTGCTCATCGGGCTAACTCGTAAGCAACAACTCTGGCCAAATGTACACACTCCTATGTCTCTCTTATGACACCCATGCCTGTGTTGGTTCCAGGGATCTTCTGTGTCTTGGGCCTCTTTGCTCAAACCTCATCTTTGATTCTTATAGCTACACTGTCAGCAGGGAGAGGGGTATCTATGAGCACCGCATATCCAGCTTTGGGGTAGTTCGGTCCCTCCACCTTGCTTATATCCTTTCCTAAGTATGTTACCTACCCCATCTCTTTCTCTTTGTTTCTTGCTGTGTGTTTTAAATTGATTTAATCAATCCTGTGATTTTTTTTTTTTTTTTAACATCTTAATTTGGTCTCTGATCCTTCCTGCCTAATAGTATACTTAGAGACTACGTGGCATCCAGGTAATTCCCCTCATGACTTCCAGGGTAAATCAAAGGCTTTCTCCTGAGTGAACCAGGGAGTGAGGCTGCCTCAGGCTCTCTCTGCCCAGACAGGCTGTCCTTTGTCTACGGCTGATGTTCTACCACGCCAGTGTGGGAGATCGCTGTAAGGTTTGCTGCTTCTGTGAGTCCCACCTTAGGAGTGAGACACAGCCATTGAGTGCTCGGATTCCCAAACTTTTCTACCTATCTGACACCTTCTTTGGAACACCCATCAGTGTCTGCCTTTCTTCCTCCTCCTATCCCAGTTCGAAGGGTCTGTATCCCCTTTGGAAAGCATTTTTCCCCCCCAAAATCTGTGGATAATAGTATAAAATTTATGCTTGTCGTCCTTAAGGATGTTGATTTTGATTCTGATAATCCCGGCTACTGAAACTCAAAAAATGCTGAAGTCTATTTTGAAAGTCAGTCTTTTCTATCGCTCCATTTCTGTCATGGCAACCCTACTCTGATGGTGCACACGTGTGTGCGCACACACACGCGTGCACACACACACACACAAAACCTCTGTCACCTGAATGAAGGGATATATACGGGTAGCTTGAAATATTGGGGAAAGAAGAAGCATAGTTAGTATTTC
>NW_011910880.1:0-2426 GCF_000151845.1 Pteropus vampyrus | reverse complement strand
ACACTCCAAGTCCTAAGATTTAGAAGTGAAAATCAAATCTAAATCCTATTGTCTTATTTTGATCTAACATATGGTTTCATATACAAAATGAAAAAAGTTTGTTGACAAACTCATTTGTATTAATTATTCTTAAAACATTCTAAATATCAATAATTTTATGTTAGTAAAAATTAAGTTTGATAGAATAAGAAATTTAAGTACACATTAGTGTCCTGCCCCTTACTTATGTAATAGTTAAATATGCAATTCTGACACTAAGACAATTCTTAACCAATTGCCAGTTAATCCTTTGTGAATATTTTAAACCTTGCTTAGGGATTCCTTTTAATGGATGGTTTTTAGATACTGCTAAATATACAAGTATTCTAGCTTTCATTAACCATTATTAACAATAGCCAAGATACAGAAATAACCTGTCTCTCAATGGATGAATAGATGAAAAAAATGTGGTATAAATATTCAAAGGAATATTATTCACCCTTTAAAAAGAAGGAAATCCTGTCATTTGCAACAACGTAAATGAACCTGGAGGACATTATGCTAAGTGAAATAAGCCAGACACAGAATGACAAATACTGCATGATCTCACTTTTATATGTGGAATCAAACAATGTCAAACTCATAGACGCAGAGAGTAGAATGATGGTTACCAGGGGTTGGGGGAGAAAGGGGAAATGGGGACATATTGGTCAAGGGATTCAAAGTTTCGGTAATGCAGAATGAGTAAGTTTTGAAAATCTAACGTACGGCATAGTGACTACACTTAATAATACTGTATTACATAGTTGAAATCTGCTGAAAGAGTATATTTTAATTGTTCTCACTAAATAAATAAACAAATAAATAAATAAGGCAACTGCGAGGGATTGATAAATTATTAGCTTGATTGTTGTAATCATTTCACAATGTGTATGTTAATCAAAACATTATGTTGTTTTAATATGTATAATTTTTGTCAGTTATACTTCAATAAAATTGAAAAACAAAATAAAAGCAAAAGACTTGTGTTAAATAGTATATTTGTGATATAGGACTTTTTTTCAAAATAATTATTAAATATTTATGGAACACTTACTATGCATATAGCAGTTTGGGAATCAAAGAAAGCTAAAGTTCTTTGCCTTTGCTGAATTAGCAAGGTAAAAGTTATAATTCATGAGATACGTAAAAATTTAATTTAAAAAATCTGTCTATTAAAAATATATAAAGTAAATGTTATATTACTATTTTTACAAAGTAGTTATAATAGCCATTAGCACAGTGCCTTATTCGTAAAATGCTTTTGATGATACTTGTGATTATGCAAAAAAATGGCATGACAATTAAAACAAAAAATGTTTTAAGTTTTCATTAAAATTATTTAAAAATTACAAGAATTAAAAATTACAAGATTTTTTTCATTACGTAGCATTTTGATGACAAAGGCCATTTCTGGTCAAGATTTGTAATTATCTATTGCAAAAACTGCTTTTGACTTGTAAAAAATAATAATTAATAATAATAATTTCTGCCAGAAAGTTAACATCTAGTGCAAACCTTTAAGGAAAAAAAACACAGTGCTAGATGTGCTTTGCAAAATACTTTTCACTGTACTGTGATTGACTCTCAAACTTCTAATATCTAAAATTAATTCATGGCTAGCCAGAACAATTATTCTGTGAGTCTTTTAGAAGGTTATTATTCAAGATTTGCTACTTTGTAGAATGAATATTATTATTTAGCATTAAATTATTCAGAGAATATAAAATACATAGAGTAAATTATCATGTTAAATAATTTAAAGAGGGGATTATTTGTGTTTCTGTATTGAAGGGAAAACCAAGATGAGGAACATAATCAAAAGACTCTTTAGACAATATTCTTATAGTTTACAAAAGGAAAATATAGATGGAATATACATTGCTGGATGGATTATTATGATTATCAATAATTATCCATTGAATGGATAACAATGCAATGTTATTTTTCTAGGGAAAAATAGATGGAACAGATAAATGTTGACTGTAACAAAAGAAAACAACAAGAGTAAGTGAAGGATTATTCTAGAGTAAAAATATAGGTAGTGTCTACAGCCATGCTCCCCTGCACAAGCCCAATCCCATCTGATCTTGGAGGCTAAGCAGGGTCAGACCTGGTTAGTACTTGAATGGAAGAATGCCTAGGAAGACCAGGTGCTGTAAGCGTGAAAAATAAAAGAAAAAGAAAAAGAAATAAGGGATTGTAAGCTGACAAGTTTCTTGTAATCTGTGAGGTCAACCAAGGGTTGCCTTGCCTAAAAAGAATTTAAAAAATAAAAATAAAAGTAGTAAAATATAGGCCAAGACTGAATTTTAAACAGAGGGTGATTTGATTTTGATTCTAAAGAAAACATTTAATGGGGAAAATTGAGAAAATAGGCAAAAGGTCAAGTGCTCTTAGAAAAATCA
>NW_011910879.1:0-2313 GCF_000151845.1 Pteropus vampyrus | reverse complement strand
AAAAAAAAAAGAGAATGCTGAGTGCAGTTGGGGCATGACTTGTGGATTACGGTGTCACATGTAGCGTGGGGTCATGGCTAGGGGCTCACGGGAGGAAGAACCCTGTGGGAAGTTGGGGTGCCCTGCATAAAAGTGGCAGAGATGGTGTGGTGTAGACGCTCCATTTATCCAGAGCATTAACTTAGCAAAGACCTCAAAACACAGGACTCAGAGAGAATTCCTCCTGGTCACTCCTCTCCATCGGCAAGTAGAAAGATTTTTTTGGGTCACGACATCTGAACCCCCCTGCTGGATGGCTCTTCTCGTGTTTCCTGGGCCCTTGGGATGTGGGTGCATCACCATTTGCACCCTCATAATTGCTTACATGTCTCTCTCCTCTAGAAAATGATCATTTGAAAGCAAGACGTGGGGCTTCTCCATCTCTCTGTCCCTGGGATCAGGTGCTAGACGGAATGCATAATACATGCTCAATGAACAATTGCTACTCAGTGAATGGAAGAGAGAATGAATGAAGTGATAGGCCGGCACCGGTCCCCACTGTGCCCGAGATCAAACAATGCTACTAAGGATAGCAGGATGGCAGGTTAGAGGAGGAGGTTTAATGACGAGCCCCGTTCCCTCCTCGGCTACACCTACTAACCACCCAAGGAGAAGGCACCATTATCCCCAGCATACAGATGAGAAAACTGAGGCTCAGAGAAGCTAGGGGTCTGGGCCGAGGTCCTACACGATGAGTAAGGTGTACAGCTGGGATCGGAACTGGGCTGTCAGACTGCAAAGTCCCGCCTCTCTCTACCCTGCAGAGGATGCTCTGAGCACTTCTCATGAAACTGGTCCCTTCACACAGGGGGAGAATGGGACTAGCCTGACAATCACGGTCATATCATGAGAAGAGCCACTCCAGGTGGCTCCTGGAAACTGATCTCACCCTGGTCGCTGGCCTGGAAGCCATGACTGGAATCTGCTTTCTAGAAAAATTTTTTTATGAGTATGTTCTTCCCGTAACTTCTAAGCAAAACCCCATGGAACGAAGCCCGAGATCGCCTTACCTGGCAGAGGCCCACCGTAGACCTACTGTCTCATTCAACCAACTCAAGAATGCTTGTCCAGGGAGAAGCACCTGGTGTCTCCAGGACACAATCTGGCTGCTTGTGAGGTAGGTTCTTGAACTGGACCGTTCTGTCGGGGGATGAGAACCCGGCAGCCCAGAGGGGGCGGTTCAGCAGTAGGGTCGGGTCACCGCTCGGGGGTGCCGCCTGGCCCTTGTCCCCCTCACACGTGCATCACCTATGCTTCTCCCACGGCAGGCTTCGATCTCCCCGGGGCCGACCTCACCATCACGTCCCGCTGCTCGTGGCGATGACCTCCCTCAAGGTTCGCCCTGTGTGGGTGATCTCTGCAGGGCCCCATGGAACTGAGGGGGCATTAGGAACACCTGGGAAAACAGAGAGCAGAGGTCAGACCCTCCCCGAGGTCACGGAACAGGGGTCTCTTGGCTGCCCCCAGACTCAGGTTTAACTTTCCAGGAAGATTTGGTGTTAAAACGTTTAAGGCCCTCCCTGCCAGGACCTGCTGTGAGCAGGTGATACTGGGCCCAGTCATTTTGCACAAGGTCAGGAAGCTGCTTGGAAGATGGACGCTGTCCCCATCAGAACAAGAGCGAGAAAAGCGCCATCCTCGTGCCTTGGTGCATTTCCAGAACATCCGCTGACCTCACCTCACAGGAGAGTCCCACTCGGATTCTGCACACGGGCCAGGCCCTGCACATAGTCAAGGTCCTCCAGGCCCCAGATGAGGGGGCAGTAGCCGGAAACATCCAGTGACCCAGCTATGTCCCCCAGCCACGTCACCCAGCCAGGCCCAGGCAGAGACATCCTTTTTGGCCCAGCTCTGACTCCAGCTTCTAACAGACCAGCTCCTCAGTCTCATGACAGAAGACTCTCAGCCCAGGTGAGCTGGGGACATTCTGTTCTGTTGCTGGAAAGGAAGCAGCAGTAGAATTGTCTCCAAATGGTCCCCTCCAAGCTGGCAATGGAGTCCAGAAAAGGGGGTGTCTTGGCGTTCCTGGGGATGGAGCAGGTGGGCAGCCTGAGGCCCTGGCATGCCTGTGGACACAGGAATGCCCATCATAGAAACTCCCAGACAGGTGGAACCTGTAAGGGGACAGAGGTGCTTCATAGGCAGATACCCCACCTGGATACAAGCATTTTCCTTACCTGGCCTGAGCGCCTCTCCCATGGAGGAGCCACGATGAGAGGATCTGGGGCACCCGAGCCAGAAATGGGGTGGTCATGCTGGAGCTGTGGAGATGTG
>NW_011910878.1:0-2141 GCF_000151845.1 Pteropus vampyrus | reverse complement strand
AAATGCCTCAGCCTGCAATCGCTACATCCATCCTAAAACTGGCAGACAGAAAAGCAGAGCAGTTAGAAGCTTGGGCTCTGGGGTTAGCCAGGTAGGGGTCCAAATCTCAGCTCACTGTGTGAGCTTGGGGCATTCACTTCACTCCTTGAGCTCCAGTTCCCTCATCCATAAAACGAGAATAAATAGACTTGAAAATACCAAAATTAAGAATTTGTTGAAAAGAAAAAAATTGTTCCAAAGAAAGCACCCAAGACCAGTGATTCTCAAAATGTGGTCCCTGGACCATCACTATCACCTGAATGCTTGTTAGAAATGCAAATACTTGTTAGAAATGCTCTATTGAGCCAGAACCTTGGGGTGGGGTTCAGCAATCTTTGTTTTTAGCAAGACTTCTAGGAGATTCTGATGCATGCTAAAGTTTGAGGACATTTCCATAGATAAACTTAACAGGTGGCCAACGTATTGGGAGAAGATATCTGAAACATCAACAGCTAACAAGGGATTAATAGCTAAAATTTATATGCTACTCCTGCAAATCAACAAGAAAAAGGAACCCCAATAGATGACGGACAAAAGATCTGAATAGGCAATTCATGGAAAGGGAAGCCCAATACCTGACAAGTATGGGAGGAGATTCTGAATCTCAGCATTAACAGAGAAATGCAAGTTAAAACAACAATGAGATGCCACCTTACCAATCTAAAATGTAGGCAAAAATTACAGAGTCAGATAATGTAAACGTTGATGGAAATGTTAGGAGAGAGCATTCTTCATGTGTTGTTAGTGGAGCCATTCTAGCAGAATTTAGTGAAATTTAAAACCTATATGCCCTGTGATCTAGTAATTCTACTCTTGGGTATAGAGCCTAAAGAAATTTTCACATAGACCCATAGGGATCATGCACAAAGATGTTCATCACAGTTCTGTTTGTGATGAGAGGGAGTTGGAAACAACCTGAGTGTCCACCACTGGTAGAATGAGTATATAAAACAGTGGACGCTCAGCTTGGAATATTTTGCAGCCATTCAATCAATGCAATAAGCTAGATTTTCCAATAGCAACATGGGTAGATCGTAAAAAACATATTATGAAGTGAAAAAAAGCAACAGAATGAGAGCCTTGCCCAATATCATTCAAGTGTAAACATGCACACAAACAATTTTGAATTTTTTCCCCCCTCTTTAATCCCCCACCTCCCCCGCCGACTTCCACTCCTGATCTGTGGATGTTGCCATTTTCCCCTTAAGAACTGGATCTCTGAAGGCGGGGCATCTCCTCCCACATGCTTGTGGTGTGCACCCGGGGCCAGGCACCCCCAGGGCCTGGGGCCCATGAGGTCTAGTACCCCTGGCACACTCGGGGGGCCTGGCACACCCCAGGTATGGTCCGTGGCTCCAACTGGGGTGCGAATCCAGGACCTTCTGCCTGTAAAGCAGATGTGCTAACCACTACACTATGGAGCCAAGGAATTTTGAATTTTATATCCAGGGATATATACTAACACAAAGGAGTGGGTGCCCAAGGTGGGCAGGAAGAGTGTGGGGAATGTGTGGACAAGGGGGAAAATAAAACACAATGAAATATCAGAAGGGCCTTGAACAGACTGTTATGATGGGATGATCATTTGCCACAAACTGAGTATGAATCATGGAACTCTCTGGACCTAAAACCCTAATAATAATAATGATTTAAAAATTGGTGATAATAGTGCCTATCTCACAGTGTGCACCATGTGTCTGGCCATGGAAGGTTCTGTAAAGTTTTACAAATAAATTTTAGCACTTCTATGTGAGTTTCTTGCCTCCTCTCAAGGCTCCTTCCTTTTAGCCTCCAAGCTTTTCCTTGGGCTGTGCCATGTGCTGTTCTTGTGCTGACTTATTTCCCTCTTCAACTCTGCCCTCAGATTCTGTTGACTACATCGGACCCCCAAGATGGCTGTGTGTGGAGTCTCAGGGACTTTTTGTTTGGGACTAACCCTTAAAACCAAGCTGCAATGGGGCTGTGAGGTCCTATTTCCTCTTCCCAAACAGTGCTCTCTGAGGGTTTTCTTACATCTCACCCCCAACCACAATTTCCACTTCATTGCACACAGGATAAAGACAGGTAAACCGAATTAGAAAGTGTTAGACGTAGAAGGCAAC
>NW_011910877.1:0-2066 GCF_000151845.1 Pteropus vampyrus | reverse complement strand
ACATAATCCTAACAGCTTTGTTTGCCTTGTATGTCATCTAGAATTAACCTCAGATGAAATGATTTCGCTTTTTTACATGTTAGTAAATCAGAACGATTATCCTAGCAGGTTAAACTTAACTACTAACGTGTTTGCCAGCCAGAGATGGGCTGCTGTGCCCTTTCTTCACTGACTCCAGAGTCTGCATCCATATCTCTGTTCTCTTAGCATCTGCAGCTTTTGTCTTTTGTATGAGTTGTACTGAAGAAAGAATTCAAGTTTGAATGATCAAAATTACCACAATTTTATCAGGCAGGGATGTGCCTCAAAGGATATGGTGCCTATGGCCATGCCTACAAAGATGAGCTCTCCTCCTTTGAAGGCTCCTTCATGTGAGAGATAGAGACAGAAATAGACAGAGGTAGAGACAGAGACTGAGACAGAGATGATGGGGCGGGGGTAGGTGGAGAGAGGGAGAAATGAGAGACAGGGATAAGAAGAAGAAAAAGGAGATTGAGGAAATGAAAATAATACAAGTGCTGATAGTGTCAGTTTTAGAAAGGGGATCTAATGCACGGTATAGAGTGAATACAGACAATAATATTGTATTATAGTCATTTAACTTTTTAAGAGACTAGACCTTAATTATTCCCACCGCAAAAAGAAAAAAATGATAATTATGTGATGTGATAGAGGTACTGTGTCTACAATGTCAATCGTATTACAATATATAGATCTATCAAATCAATATGTTATATACCTTAAATTTCCACAATGTAATATGCCAAATATATTTCAATTAACAAAAAGAAAGGGGATCACCCAAATCTCACCCTATTGCCTCTCTCTCTCTGGCTCACCAGGCTAGAGTCCAGGGCAGCCACCCTTGTTACCCTAACCAAGACATTCTAATTATATGTATATTCTTTTCTACTTTGTGATATTCTCGGAAACTCAGTTTCTCTTCCAGCCTGCAGAACACAGTTCAGCCCTTAGCCATGCTCTCAGTACCTGACTTCATCTCATTCTGGCCTCAGGTCTGTCACACTTAGCTGCACTAAACTGTGTCTGTTTCTCTGAAAACCGGCATCTCTGCTGGCTGCCCCATTAACGTGGGCTTCACAGTCGAGGCCTTTGCTTGCAAGTCCCTCAGGCTTTTATATCCTTGTAAAGTACTTATAATTTCAAATTCCAATTAACTTTCATTTGTTTGAATGATTTTCCAATTTCCTCCTCTGAAAAGATAACTATTTATGGTTTCCTTTTTATTCTCCTAGTGCATGTAGTCTATATTTTATTTTGTGTTTTCTTTAGATTTAAGTCTGTTTTTTGTTTGTTTTTGTTTCTGTTTTACTGACCAGAGAATATGCATTTTGAGGCCCATGATGAAAAAGTCTGGCATGTAATGAATGGCTGCCGTATGAAGAAATATATTTTTTAAAATCTCAGTTACTCAGAGTTGAAAGAAGTTATACATGATGGCTAATAAAAATACATTAAATATTTATTCACCATTATAGGCTGGTCATGGGACAAATTATAAAGAAGATAAACTTTTTATAGCATTTATTCTCTTCAAGTTAAAATCTCTTCAGCTCTTTCCTATTTAAGTAAACTCTGAGTCCCCCGAACTTCCTAAAATTCTCTAAATTTTTCCAGGCTCCGACCCAGTCCTGCCAGGAAAAGTCTCATTTTCTAGACTTAGCTCTTTCTTGAAACTCAGTAAACCAAACAATTACCTTAGACTTCACAAGTAGGAGATTAGGTGTCAGAAAGCCTGTTTCCAGGGGCTAATGGAGGACAATTGGTGACCTGGTTAGTAGGAAGAGAGGAAGTGGTTCCTGTGACTCTGGCCAAAAGTACTTTGGGGTCCTTTATGATGAGAAGAAAACCACTGCCTCCCTCCCACCCCCACCTCCTCCCAGAGACAACAGAGCATAGGGAAAAAGACACATCTTTTTCTATGTACAGCAATACACTGTCTTTTTATGTTAATCATTTGTTCATTTAAAATATGCTAGACTTTGTTTTATTTTGATTACGTGTGAACAAAAATGTTCCACTTATATGAACATACAAACTGATGT
>NW_011910876.1:0-1797 GCF_000151845.1 Pteropus vampyrus | reverse complement strand
ATTTACAATTAGATCAGCTGCTCTTAAACTTTTTGGTCTCCAAATGCTTTCCGTTTTAACAAATTATTGTGGAAGGCAAATAACTTTTGTTTGTGTAGCTGCATCAATTGTATTTATCATATTATAAATTAAAAGTGAGAACATTTTAATTTTTTAATTTATATAAAATAATACTAATAAGCTGACTACATGTTAACATCAATAACATGTTTTTTTAAAAAAACTTTTTTTTTCCAACCAAAAAAATTTAATTGGGAAAATTGTTTTTTTTTTTACATATTTGCAACTTTCTAATTTTTGACCCAAAAATAGAAAGTTTGATTTTTATATACTTGGTATGCAACATGTTTCTATATAGTGTTTTGGTTGAAGTATATAAAGAAAATTTAGCATTGCACAAATATATAGCCAGAGGAGGAAAGTCTTTAATAGCCTTTTCTGACAATGGTGGATATTCTTCTTTGTTGGCACACCAAAACTCTGCAAGGGATTGTTTTTGAAGGTTAGGTGCAATGTGGAATCTGAAACCACATCAGTGAACTTTTTGTACTCTTTTAAATTAAAGTGCATTGATATATCGTGCAGTTTAAATTTATTATTTGCCCATGCATAATTTTGTAAGCTCATGTATTCTCATTTGGAAAATATTGGGTCACTGAATTATGCACATATTCCAAATGTTGATATATTTCTTTATATATCAAAAATTACATCTATTAAAATCATCACTGATTTTATAAGAAAAGCCTTTCAATATCAGGAAGCTATCACGCTCACAGTTGCAGATATACTTTTTCCAAAATTCTAGTTTTAGCTTGAAAGCTCTGGTTTTATCAAGTCAACAATTAATTATTAGTTCTTTTCCTTGTAGAGTCATGCTTACTTTGTTTATATTTGAGAAAAGCCCTGCCAAATATTCAGGTAAGAATAACAATGATTTATGACTCTTCTTTTTTCCAATAAAATGATAAACCATGAAAAAATTCAGCTAGTTCAGTTGACAACACAAAATATTGCATAAGTGCGTTTCCTTAAAATGACTATAGTATTTTGCTAAGCACCAGAATTCCTTTATGTGTACTTCTCATTTTTGTCACAATGGATATTAAAAAAACATGTACTTAAAGGTTGACATTTAATAAAATTAATAATTCCTACTGTTATATTAAAGACATCTTACATAAAACTGGTAATCTTTTTAACCTATGATTATCTGGCGGCAAAAAATTTAATGGCCGCTAGTACAATTTTAGCCGCTATTGTTTTTACATCATCAATACAAATGTCAATAGAGTGAAAAGGAAAATAATATATCATTATCATTATAAAAGTAGTTTTGATCTTGTGGGCCCCTGGGAAAGGCTCCGTTTCCCCAAAAGTTCATGGACCATAATTTAAGATTTGCTGACTTAGATGTTGGCACATAGATCCAGTACAGTAGCAAGTGAGATCTCTCCAGTAGAGAGCACAATCCCAAAGCAATGGGTTTATTGGTCTATAAGGCATAAACTAGTTTATCTCTAATCTAAGAAACTTATTTCAGGATGCTTTTACTGACTTTATAATCTTTGTTTCTCAGATTCTTTTTTTTTTTTTTTTTGAATCAGCTGAACCATTTTTCTGACTCTCTCATTAATGAGTTAAATACATCATTTATATGTTCTCGCTGTGTTTTTGTTTGAGACTTGTTTTTAACCTCTTAAAAAGTACACTTTGATGCCATTTACTATGTGATATTGAGTAAGTTGCTTAAATTTTCTATGCCTTATCTGTAAACTAGAAATATTAACAGTTACT
>NW_011910875.1:0-1302 GCF_000151845.1 Pteropus vampyrus | reverse complement strand
CCCCCCGCCCCGGAAGCTTGAGGGTCATCTTTTTGCTCTCATGATATACTTTTTCAAATCTTTTCTTCATCCATCTTGCTAAACCCTCTTGGGTCTTTTAATCTGGAAACTCATGTCTTTCTGTTGGAGGGAAATTTTTCCCATTCTTGATTTTTTTCAGTGCTTTTTCTTTGTTTTCTAAAACCCCAGTTACTAGATTATTGGACATTCATTGATGATCCTTTAATGTTCTTATCTTTTGTTTCCTACTTGCTATCTCAGTCTTTTTGTTCTGCTTTATAGATCTCCTTACCTTTATCTTGTAACTGACTTTTTCATTGCTTTTATATTATTTTTCATTTTAAAGACATTCTTTTTGTACTAAGAATGTTTTTGTATATTTTTATGGATGAATCAGCTTATTTTTAGTTTTTGTCTCTGTATAGTTTGTTTTCTTCAAGCTACTTGTTTCCTGTTTTGTTTTGTTTTTTTCATTTTAAGGTTTTCCTCATGTATGTGTTGATTCTTGTTTATCTGCTCATGGTTACAACTGAGACTTTACAAACTGATTGTATGCTGTCTGTGCTAGAATGGTGGATGGGCTGGTAGTCTTCAGACTGTAGGGTCTATCTGTGTGTGCGCACACACTGACTAATAGGTGCTAGCAGTCTTTTTTAGGTCTTTAAGCTTGTCAGATTAATTAGAAAATCTTTCAGTTTTCTTCATAGAAGAAGTAGGCTTGGCTGCTGTTCTCTGGGAGTCTCTTGAGTAGGCAGAGAGGGCTTTGGGTAGAGGGAGTGGGTATCACCAATCAATATGTGTACTCATGCTTATTACCTCTTCTGACAGTATGATACTTCCCTCAGCTGTAACTGTTGAGCCCCTAGATGAAAGACCTTTTGTTTTATTCCTTCCAGAGAGTTATACCCCCATTCTTCAGGGAGTGATGTAGGGCAGTCTTCTGGGTACTAGTAATTGGAAAGGCAATCTGGGAGTCTTTCAGTTTTTTTGAGTCTCATTTTTGTCCCCATCTCCTGTGGAGCCTCGTGCTGCCAATTCCTGAGTCCTCGGGCATTCTGTGGTTTAAGAAGAGCTACTTCTCAGTTTTCCCCATTTCCAGTTTAGAATTTAGAATTTCTTGAGTCTGGAGGTTAGTTATTTGTTCTTCTTTATTTTTAAATGTATTATTTTCTCTTTTGTTCCTTGTCCTTCATGTTCACAGTTTTGTCTTTAATCTATTTTTTAGTAGACTTTACATGAGAATAGAGGTTAATGTGTATATTTAAATTTGCCCTTTTAACTGAGATTTTTTCTATGTATGTA
>NW_011910874.1:0-2514 GCF_000151845.1 Pteropus vampyrus | reverse complement strand
GACTAACTTCATTTTTCAAAAATTTAATTACGCATTCTAAACCTTCATAAATTCCATTAAAAAAGTGTTTATAATATTTATTGTTTAGTCATGCTTTGCATCCTGATATTTTAAATGTTATTCATGACTTGATTTTACTGTGTTTTCTGAATGGCACTACATTTTTTAAAAAAGGGGTAAACATGTCAGTACTTTATATAACAAAATTGAGCTCGTATAAAACAGCTCAGTTTTCAAATGCAGGATGATTCTTAATTCAATTCTGGCCAGGTAGTATCTAGTCAGTAAATCACTTCCCAGAACAAAATGCAGAAATAATGGAATAAAACCCTATCACTGACATGGGTTTTTGAAGTAGTGTCTTGAGTCAGTCAGGATCTTAGAAGCATTCCTCAGTTAAAATAGCAAATTCTAGGGCTGTGGAGTTACTGAGGTTTCAAAATACTTGTACAGCTTAAGGGATGAAAAGTACCTATCGAAACCAAAGAACTATACTAGGTCTGGGTACTGAAGATAATTGCCAAACAGTGGAGGCAATAAATCTTTTCTCAATTCCTTATCTGGTCTCAAAAACCTAAAATGGGGGTAGGAGAAGGACTGGGTAGATTAGGACTACCTTTCTATTTTCATGAAAACATAATTTTTGAAAATTCCTCCACTCTGTCCATATCTTCTCACAGGCCTCCATGTCTCCAATAGCCTGGGTATTTGGGGCGGGTGGGGGAGGGGAGTGATGAGTGCAGAAGAGGCAAGGAGGAACATAGAAGAGTCGGTCACTTTGAGATTACAGACATGTTAGAAATATAGATTTAGGAATAAAACCACTCAAAAGAGGATTCTAAGAGTTGTGCTAGTTTAACATTTCTGAACAGAATCTGTAACACCATGGATTTGGTGTTGGCATAGGATTCTCTAGGGGAGATAAAAGGAAATAACCCCAGATACACAATTTGGCTTATACTCAGGCAGGTCACTGTCAATAGCCACTGTCCTCATGGCTACCACCATCATGTGATCAGAAAGCATAACCCCAGGGGCTTGATGTACATACATGGAGGCCACATCCTTTGGATCTCTCAGCTATGAGTGATAGGCAAGAAGGGAAGTTACATCTGATAATGCTCCCTGAGGTATGAACAGAGACAAATATCTGACTAAGTACAGAATCTAAAGTATCCTCAGTCTTAATAACGAGGAGAAAAGTTTTTTATGGGTTACTAATTTTAGTAGCTCTCTTAATTCTCTACCAGAAATGTTCTTTGTTCACATTGTGGGACCTGACATGAAATACACAGTAGTAAAGAAATCAGGGGCTCTGAATTCTTTCTCTGGTGTCTTTCTCTATATTTTTTTCTCTATACTTAAAAAAGTCACTTAACTAGGCTGTGTCTCAGTTTCTACATCTGTCATATGGATACATCAATTCACTGACATTTATGGGAAAAAGACATTTAACCCAGAAATAAAGTACTAAAATTAGCTCCTAAATTCCACTTTGAGTCCTTAACCACCCAGTTTATGTAAGATGAACTGATTATAGGAAAATCAACATAGTTATTATGCTGTCCTGTAACAAACTTTAAAATACTCAACATATATAGCATGAATATCATGTGTGTATTACCCAAAGTAAACTCAGTTCAAATGCCAATCAAGAATTCAAAGATCAATGTGATCTGCTGGTGTTCTACTCAGAAAGTCCATCCCCAAAAGCAGCTAGCATAATAACTTGAGTCATCCACATCTCAATCAACAATCAATAATTTGCTAATTAGTTTAATGAATATCAGAAATGGGTTTTCATTAATAAAAATAGTAGCCTGGTGAATAGCACAATAAATTTTAGAAAGGTCTCTTATTGATTAAAATAAAGGTATCTCAGGTACGGTTTAGTTTGAGACTTTTTAAAATAGTTTTTTCTTTTTCAATTACAGTTGACATACAATATTGTTAGTTTTAGGTGTACAGCACAGTGATTAGACATTTGTACAACTTACAGAATGACCACCCCAATAAGTCACTCAAATCCTTTGCATGAGTAGGGTATAGAATCTAGTAAGGCCTAAGTGTTTACCTTTAAGGATGGCACCCAACTAAATAATCCTGTGTCTAGCCATTGGTTTAGGAGGATTTTTACTAGCCTGAAACTGCCTATAATGTGACAGAATTCTGCTGATGGAATATGGCTGTTTATCTCAAGTAAACTCTGCATTCAAGATGGCAGTCAGAATATGCTAAAGGACAGAGTTGGGACTTCATTAGGCTTACACAGTTGGTTGTGCTATTTTCTACCAACTTTCTAATTAATATTTATTTAATAAATACCTATATATGTGGCAGAATTTGATGTGAGACCTACTTTATAAGCTATGCTAAGGTTGTGGGGAATTAGTTAGCCTCACTGACTTCAAAGTTCTCCAGTGGCTGCCTTTATCTACCAAAAAGAACTGAAAAGTTTTTGTGACAGATTGGTTTACAATACAGAGCTAGTAAGATTGTTAAAAGTAAGATTGT
>NW_011910873.1:0-1658 GCF_000151845.1 Pteropus vampyrus | reverse complement strand
ATCGTTTTATTTTCAATATGACTACATCATTATATTTGAAGTGAGTTTCTTTTAGGCAGCTTGTGGTTTAAGTCATGTTTTTATCCATTCTATCAATAGTTGTTTTTTAATTGGTATATTTAGAACATTTATATTAATATAATTATTGATATATTCAGGCTTAACGCTGCTATTTTATTTGTTCTTTTTCTATTTATTCTCTCTCTTTTTATTTCTGTTTTATTTTTATTGTGTTCTTGTGGTTACTAAATATTCTTTAAAATTTTATAGTGACTTATCTAGGGTGTCTTTGAGTGTACTCCTTGATAAAGCTTTTTAGTGGTTTCCTAGGTACTATATTAACTTTGAATAACTTCTTCCTGTTGAGTCATTTTACCAGTCAAAATGTAGAAAAATTATCTTCCTATATGTCTCTTAACCAACTCCTTTTAATAATGTAATTGTTTTAAATATTTTCTCTACATACATTTAGAACTACACTAGATACTGTTATATTTTTTTGCTTTAACCCTTGAAAATATATTATAAAATTCAAGAGGAGAAGGAAAATCTACTGTAATTATCCATATTTTTGTTTACTCTGTTCTTTCTTCCTTACTGATGTTCCAAGGTTCTTTTTTTTTTTTTTTTTACTGTTTCTTTTAGAGAACTTTTAGTCATTCTTTTAGGGTAGGTCTGCTAGAAACAAATTCTCTCAGTTATTTTCATCCAAAATGTTTTGATTTCCTTTTTATTCTTTAACAATAATTTGGCTGAATGTAGGTTTCTGGGTTGAGAATTCTTTTTATTTTAACAGTTGAAAAATATTATGCAACTTCTTTCTGGTCTTGTCGTTTCTGAGGAGAAATTCACTTTAATTCTAATTGTTTTTCTCTTATAAGGCATTGTTTCTTTCTCACTGCTTTCAAGACTTTTCCTTTGGCTTTCAGAAATCTAACTGTGCTGTCTTGATGTGAGTTTCTTTGGATGTATTCTCTTTGGAGTTCCCTCGAGCTTCTTGAATTTATAAGTTATGACTTTCCCTCTAGGATTTGGGAAGTTTTCAGTCATCATTACTTTGAATACCTCTTAACCCCTGCTCACTTTCTTGTCTCTTTGTGAGACTCCGATGACAGGATTGCTATATTTTTTTTCTTATAGTCCCACAGTTGCTCAAGGCTCTGTGCATTTTTTTGTTCCAATCCACTTTGTTTTTTATTGCGGTAAAGTAATGTAAACTTTAACATTTAAATGTTTTTTAGATGCACATTTCAGTGCCATTACATGCATTCACATTGTGTGCAGCCATTACCACTTTTTCATCTTTTTAAATGGAAACTCTACACCCATTAAATAATAACTCCCCATTCTTCTTCTTCTCAGGCCCTGGTTACCACTATTCTAATTTTTTTCTCTACAAATTTGACTATTCTAGGTACTTCATATAAATGGAATCACACAGTATTTGTTCTTTTGTATCTGGCTTATTTCATTTAGCAAAACGTTTTCAGGGTTCATCTACATTGTAGCATGTACGATATTTCTGTTTCTTTTTATGGCTGAATAATATTCGATTGTATGTAAACATCACATTTTGTTCATTTATTCATCTGTTGAAGGACATTGAGTTGTTTCCACCTTTTGACTACTATGAGTAATGCTGCTGTAAACATTGGTGT
>NW_011910872.1:0-1759 GCF_000151845.1 Pteropus vampyrus | reverse complement strand
GTTTGGTTTGTTAGAAGTTTACAAAATAGGACACAGTGATTTGCCCTGTGATGAATCAAATTGTTGGTTTATAAACATATTTCTAAATTAATTTGGTTAAATAAAAGGTGTCTACTGCAATATTAAGAAAGTTATTGCTTTTTTCTGTAAACTAATTATCTCTATTTTGACATTATTTTATAGAGTACTATATAATTGATTATATTAAGGTATAAAAATAACGCAATAAGTTAAATTCACTTCATGTGCTTTCATATCAAGATTCAGTGTGGGTCAAATTCATCTAGAGATTGTTACAGAAGAAAACAGCTAAGTAAAGTATTTCTTCAAATTGGAATATTAGACTACTTTCATCCAAAGATGATATATACTTATTAAAGACACACTGTTATAGATGCTACAATAAAAGTAATAATCCAAAAAAACCCCCAAAGTCTTTAATACCTATTAATGTTTTAGAGATTAAATTCTACTGTGGGGCAAGTCTACAGTAATCAAAACAGCATGGTACTGGCATAAGAACAGATACGTTATCAATGGAACAGAATAGAGAGCCCAGAAATAAATCCACGCCTATATGCTCACTTAATATATGACAAAGGAAGTAAGAATATACAGTGGGGTAAAGACAGTCTCTTCGATAAATGGTGTTGGAAAAATTGGACAGATACATGCAAAGAAAAGAAGCTGGACTACCTTCTTACACCGTATACAAGAATAGACTCAAAATAGATTAAAGACTTAAACGTAAGACACGAAACCATAAAACTTCTAGAAGAAATCATAGGCAGTAAACTCTCTGATATTACTAACAGGAATTTCTTTTCAGATATATCTCCTCAGACAAGGGAAACAAAAGAAAAAATAAACAAATGAGACTACAGTAAACTAAAAAGTTTTTGTATAGCAAAGGAAACCATCAACAAAACAAAAAGACAACAAACAGTTTGGGTGAAGATATTCGCTAATGGTACATCTGATAAGGGGTTAATATCCGAAATATATAAAGAACTTATACAACTCAACAATAAAAAAAAAAAAACATTCTAATTTAAAAATGGGCAGAAGACCTGAACAGATACTTCTCTAAAGAGGAAATACAGATGGCCAATAGATATATATGAAAAGATGCTCAAGGTCACTAACCACCAGAGAAGTGCAAATTAAAACCACAATGAGATATCACCTTACACCTGTCAGAATGGCTATCATCAATAAATCAAAAAATAGCAAGTGTTGGTGAAGATGTGGAGAAAAGAGAATCCTCATACATTGTTGGTGGGATTACAAATTGGTACAGCCACTATGGAAAACAGTATGGAGATTCCTCAAAAAATTAAAAATGCTTAGACCTTTTTACCCGGCAATTGCACTTCTGGGTGTTTTTCCAAAGAAAACCAAAACAATAATTCGTAAAGATCTAGGCACCCCAATATTCATGGTAGCACAATTTACGATAGCCAAGATATGGAAGCAACCTAAATGCCCATCAACAGACGACTGGATAAAGAAATTATGGTTCATATATCCAATGGAATATTACTCAGCCATTAAAAAAAAAAATGAAATCCTATCATTTGCAATGACATGGATGGACCTAGAGGTGATTATGCTGAGTGAAATAAATACCATATGATTTCACTTATATGTGGAAATCTAAGAAACAAAAAGAATAAACTAATCAAAAACAGACTCACAAATATAGTGGACAATTTGGTGATGGACAGAAGGGAGGGAGGATGGGAGGCTGGGAGAATGG
>NW_011910871.1:0-2265 GCF_000151845.1 Pteropus vampyrus | reverse complement strand
CGGAGTTTGAGAGGGGTCTGACCCACGGCGCACTCACTAACTGAAGCCAGATTCCACTCCAACCTCAAGGGGTTCGTTTTAATTTTGCCAACGTAATGATTCAGTGTTTTCAGGTTTTTATTGTTCTTCAGATTCTAAAATTAGTTAGAATCTTTTGGTCAATGATGTTTGGTCTCAATTCCTTAGGTGTGCTGTTTTGTTCTACAGCTGGTTTGTGGATGTTCCTTTGATGTGCTAAGTGCCCCTCAAGAGGTCAGAAGCTATTCGTTGGAGAAGGAGGTCATGGTAACAACCTTTGGGTGGTTTCTGGACTGTGTCCAGGCCAGAGGTCTGACAGTCCCACAATGACCTGAGCAAGTTACGCCTCAGTGATCAAGCTAAAATGTCTAGTTTGACCAATTCTGATCAAGAAAGCCACTAGTTTGTGATGAGCTCATTTTGAGTTTCTAGTCACTTGTAAACAACGTGAAAACTAGCTGAAGAGCCTAGAAAAATCCCTATGGCTCTTCATTTAAAATAATGAATTGCTGTTTTGTAAATGCTGTGATATAGACATTCACTGAGAAGTGAGAACTATGAGGCTAGTAATGAAGCCCCCTCTGGCTTCAAAGTACAGAGCACTTTTTGTGTGTGGGAAAGTCCCATTTTGGGAATAGCCTGTAGCATGCTGAGTAGCCCGTTAGCAGGTCGGCATTGGTGGGAATGATGCTTTCTAAGACAGGGTTTCTTAACCTCTATGCATTTGGGGTCAGACAGTCCCTTCGGTGTGGTGCCGTCCTGTGCATTGTAGGGTATTTTGCAGCATCTCTGGCCTCTACCCTCTGGATGCTGTAAGCACTCCTCGCCTCCAAGTTGTGAGAATCAAAAGTGTCTTCACACATTACCAAATGTCCCGAAGGAGGACAAAATTGTCTCCCTGTACCAGCTCCTCTTAAGAACCACTGCTTAAGAGAAATATGAAACCTAAAGGAAGAATCAACTTATTGTTAAAAAACAAAAATGACGAAAAGTCACTATTGGTCATAAGAAAATGACAAAAGGGGATTTTTGCACAGACCTGCTTTTTTGAGTCAAGTTAAGAGAAAACAAGGAAAGGAGAAAATTTTGTAGAACATTTTGCTTTCACATAAGGTAGTTTGTTTTTTTTTTAAATGTACTTTATACAAGTTCTGGTAATACCGAGTACCACCTCCCCCAATCTTTCTTCTTCCAAAAAATAAATAAATAAATAAATAAACCTGAAAGACTACTACAGACACAGACACAGACACAGACACAGACACACACACACACACACACACACACACACACACACACACACACCCCAAACTAACTAGATGGGAAACCAGAACTGCTCATCATATAGATTCTTTGCTAATGAAGTTGTATTTTGATGAGGCGTAGCATAGCAAGTCCTCTGGCCCTTGATTATTCTAATGAACACATAAGTACTTGTACAGAGTAATCTTTGAAGAGCAGAAGACTGTTTAATAAATACATTCTGAAGTCTTATTTAAAATCCCTAGAAGTGCTAGCAGCTGGAGTGTAGCATTTATGTCAGGTCTTCTAAGAAGTACTGGCTCCCTACACCTGGGCCTTCTATCCTTGAAAAAACAGCTGCTTACCTGAAAATTCTGCATGTGAAGTGCTAATTTTACTCTTGCTTTTCCTCCAGGTCCTGTATAATAGAAAAGCAACATCTTTCTCTCTATTGGATTGTGGAATCACTATCTTCATGCTTCCACGAATATTTTGATTTGAGTTTTATACCAGCACTTCCCAACAGAAAGATAATGCAAATTACATTTATAGAATTTTTAATAATATATTTCATTTAACCCAATATACCCAAAATATTATCGTTTAACTTATAATCAATATGAAATTGAGATTTTTACATTCTTTAACATTAATTCTTCCAAAGCTGATTTTTTTAGTACCTCAGTGCATCTCAGGTCAGACTAGCCACGTTTTAAGCACTCAAAAGCCACAGTGGCCGGTGGCGACTGTATTGGAGTGCGGTTTGGACTCCATCATTCCCAAAGTTCCACATATATCTCCACTATAGGAGGTCTGTAAATGATACAGTGAGCTCGATTCTGCTCTGGGGGGAGGGGGCACTTGTTCAACTGGAAAATCAATGGTATCAGGCTCTCTTTCATCAACTACTGCGTTCTGCTCTGTTCCCAAGAACATGTCATGGTGACATAGAGTACAGTATTTTGACTGGATTTTATCTCTGAAACAGATGTGGAGCTGTCCCTC
>NW_011910870.1:0-1076 GCF_000151845.1 Pteropus vampyrus | reverse complement strand
TCCTGCACCCCAAGCTGTTTCTGTCCCTGGCTGGTGAGAAACTCAAGGACAAAAGGCCAAATGGGACCCTCAGGGAACAAAGCCACCTCTAACAAACCTGGCTGCCGAGGGCCTTGGACATGTAGGTGCCAAGCTCTCACCATGGCAGTCTGCACCACTGCTCTTGGTACAGGATGCAGTAAGAGCACCCCCAGGCCCAGAACCCTTGTGGGAGCCCCGCCCGGCAACGCTTCTGCCTTTATGTAATAGCTCATCAAAAGGTCAGGTCATCAGACAGAGCCTGGTCAGGGTGACGACTGTCTCTGGGATGCCCACGTGAGACCACAGTTGTACAGCACCCTGGGTGCCCGCTGGCCCCCGCCCTGCCCGGGGTGTCCTCGGAGGTACCACCTGCCACGAACTCCACCCTCATCCAGTGGAAGAAACAAAACCTGGATTCTTTCACCGAACAGGTGTTTCTTAAATATCAGTCCTGCAGGAGAGAAGGCCCCGATTCCACTGAGCGAAGTTGGGACAGGAGCACCTAGTGATGTCTTCTAGAGAAGGCTTTGCTTTTTGAGTCCCTCTAAGGCGTTCTTTTTTATTTCTTCCGTCTAGTGCTACTGTGTTTCCTAACATCAAATTCCTTTCTCTCCGTTTACAGTCTTAAAATATTTCACAAATGTGTCGTTTTCAGATAGAACTTTCTCTGGAAAGCACCATTTTATAGCAATGCCTCTCAAAAGTCGGAAGCGCTGGCTTGCCCTCCCCAGCCGCTCCAGCTCTGCATAGTCCTCTGTGGCCCCCCTCTTCTGAATCAGCGGGCCTCCCCTGGGCCCCAGCTTACTCTGATTCATTTTCTGGGTCTTGTATCCACTTACTCCCTCCCAACTGCCCTCTGCTCAAGGTTCTGACGGCGAGAGAAGGACAAACGGCAGGTTCTGTACCAGCCAGGCCCAGATGTACACACAAATCATTCTATGTATTTTAAGCACAGGACGCTGAATACGGGGAACTGGTCGGGGTGGGGGTAGGGGTGGGGATCAGTGTGCGACATGAGTGAGGCCAGGGCCATTGCTTGGCTGGAGGGGCCCAGG
>NW_011910869.1:0-1586 GCF_000151845.1 Pteropus vampyrus | reverse complement strand
GAAGAATGAACCCACTGTGATGTAAGAAACATGGATTAATCTTACAGATATAATATTAAGTGAAATAAGCTAGGCATAAAAGATTATATTTTATATTTGTGGATCTTGAGCCTGGCTGGTCCCAGGTCTGGCTGTGATCCAGGCTCGCAGCTAGGAATAGGATCCCGGATTTAGAATGTTACATTAGTATAGTAGGGCTTCTGTGCCTAAAATATGTAAACATACTTCAGCTTCTTGTATCACACATGTGTGACTGAATGCCACTATTGTACTCTAATATATGTGGAGCCATGTGGTCCCTTGGAGAACAGAAGGGGAGCAGAAGAAGAGCAGAAGCAGAAGAGCACTCCCCACAATAGAACTACACTCCTTGCAACAGAAGCATGCTCCCCACAATAAAGTTGGCGCCTGCTGTTTCATTCTCATGTCAGTCCCTTGTGCATTCTTCCAACTGGGCGTCTCATCACCAAAACCTTCCCTTCTCAATCAGCTCAGCACTGACAATATTATTCCATTTATATAAAGAACATAAACAGATATATAGATATATCTGTAGTGATACAAGTGAGAATAGTGGTTATCTCTGGAGAAGATATTGACAGGGAGGGGCAAGGAGAGACTCAGTGGTAACATCAGTATACACATATGTGAAAAATAATCAAATGGTTCATTTAAAACTTGCACACTTTATAATTTATGTAAGTTATATCTCAATAAAAAAGAAATAATACTATTGGTTTCATACCAATAATTCACAAACTATGAATTTGTTAAGATATACAAAATAAAAAATTAATTCACTGAAAAAATATTTTGTGATATTGTAATTTATAATTACAATAATTACAAGAAATATATATTTGGTCTTTGTCCCCATTTCTAGTTTCTGGCACAGAGCTCCTAAAATCCTTGGAATTTCTTAAATGATGAGTACAACAAAGGTGTTGTTTCTTATGTTAATGAGGTAATTTTTGGACTCCACCTAAAGATGGGGGCTGGCTTTTAGGAGTACCAACCACTAGATTAGAGGGTTGGAACTTTCAGTCCCATCTCCCTGACCTTTAGGGTAGGGGGAGAGGCTGGAGATGGAATCAATTACCAATGGTCAATGATTTAATCAATCATATCTATGTAGTGACACATCCATAAAAACCAAAAGTACAGGATTCTGAGAGCTTGCAGGTTACGGAGGCAGAATGCTTCCAAGTGCTACTATGCCGGGCCTCCAGATCCATGAGGACAGAGTCTCCTTTGTTTGGGACCCTGCCCCATGTATCTTGTTATATGTTGATTTGTATCTTTTAATATCCCTTAATAAATCAGTAATCTAGTGAGTTTCTTGAGTTCTATAAGCTGTTCTAGATAATTAATTGAAACAAAGGAAAAAGTTGTGGGAATCTCTGATTTATAGCCAGTGGGTCAGAAATACAGGTAATAATCTGGACTTATGATTGGCATTCAGAGTTGGAGGGGGTCACTGGAACATCCAAGTTGTAGCAGGTCAGTCAGAAGCACAGGTAACAATCTTGGCTTGGTATTGATGTCTAAAGTGAAGGGTGGTCTTTTGTCTGTGGAATCTATTGCTA
>NW_011910868.1:0-2023 GCF_000151845.1 Pteropus vampyrus | reverse complement strand
CTGGGGTCTCCAGGCGGAAGAGGTTCTTCCCAGACTTCAGGATGGGTTAAGACCTTTCTTCTCCATTTCACCTGGAATAATCTCAGGGATCCCCATCCCATCACCCATGCCCATTCTGCATTGCTTGCTCCTCTTTCTCTTGTCTGCAGACACCCTCTAAGCCACCCTAGTGACTCTCCTAGTTTTACAACTACCTATGTCTGTTTCCAGCCCTGACCCCTCCCCTGAATTCTAAGACTGGGCACCTCAGCACCTGCAGGGAAATTGCCACATCAAACTCAATCCATCAAAACAAACCCATCATCTTGCCTCGGACAGGCTTTTGCTGTGTTCCCTGGCTCATTAAAAGGCCCCATCATCCACGCAGACAGCCCATTCAGACAGCTCCAAGCTGCCCTGCACCCCCCCCGAACCCCAGACCCAGTTTGTCATTCATGTGTCCAGCTGCCTACTTGACACTTCCATTTGGATATCCATTGGGCATCTTCAACAAACATGTCAAAACTGAACTCCCCATCCCCACGCTGCTCCTTCCATTCTGCCCGGCTCAGCAAATAGTAGCTCCATCCTTCCAGCTGCTCAAGGCAAACTCCTAGAGTCATCCCTGATTCCTCTCTTTCCCTCTCACCCTACAAATTCATCCATCCTCGGTTCCTGTTAGCTCTACTTCTGAAATACATCTAGATGTACTGAAATATTTATGGTGAAATGACGAGATGTTTGGGATTAGATTCCAAAATGATCCAGGTGAAGAAGACTGGCGTGTGCAAGGGGATTGATGAAACAAGACTGTCCACGAGTTGACAATCGTTGAGGTTGAGTGACGAGTACATGAGCGCATGATGGAGTACATTGTGCTACTCTCTCTACTTTTGATTTCCCACAATATCGTGTGTGTGTGTCTTTTACGCACACTCACTCACATACATGCGTATGTGTGCAGAGAAAGAGGGGAGAGAGCACAGAAAAGTAGGGGAGAAGAGAGGAGAGAAGAGGAAAGGGAAGGAGGGGAGAGGAGACGAAGAACTCCTCACAGCCTCCCTGTCTAGGTCACCATTGCCTCTTGCCTCCCAGCTGGTCTTCCCTCCTCCTTCCTTTCCCATTTACAGTCTATTTTCAACACATCCACCAGACTGATTCTGATAAAACATGTCAGCTTGTGTCACTTCTCTGCTCAGAACCCTCCAGTGACTTCCATCTCACACAGAGTTGGAGCCGAACAAAGTCTCTCGGTGACCTTCCAGACTGTGTCTGTGCTGCCCTTACCTCCCTGAGCTTCTAGTTCTCTCCTTCGCTCCAGCCACTCTGGCCTCCTGGCTCTTCCTCTCGCAGTCCTAGCCTGTACCTCAGGGTCTTTGCGCTTCCTCTCCTCTTTCCTGCGAGGCTGTTGCCACAGATGTCTGCATGATTCTTGCCTCAACTCCTCCAGGCCTTGGCTTAAATACGTTCTCTCTCACTGAGGACATCTCCGACCACGCAATCTATAATACCCCCGAACCCTCATCCCTATTTTTTTCTATATTATTTAGCATTGCTGGCATACTATATATTTTACTTATTTCATTTATTGCCTCTCTCTATCCATCAGAATGTCAGCTCCATGAGGGCAGATGTGTCTCTATTTTGTTCATTGCTCTAACACAGGCATAGAAAGGTGCCTGGCACATAGTGCTTAGTAAATATTATTTTAATTAAAACACAGATTTGCCTCCTCGCACCCCTGGAATCTGGCCTCTTCTTTCCAAAAGGACCGAATGGCCTTAGCTCAGGCCTTCGCCAGCCGCCCACCTCCCTTCCTCAGTCCTCTCATCCCAGAGCATGGTTTTGGCATCTGTCCATACTCAGCTCCCTGTCTCTGGTCTGCCTCCCCACCCACTTTCCACAAGCTAGGAGAAACTTCCTAAAGCATATTTCTGACTGTGTCCCATACGTTCCTGTTTTTGAAACCCCTTGTGTGTAGGGTGGGGAGGGTTGGGAAGTGGGTGTCCCAAAGCCAACAACATAAAGTCCATGCCCCGCAGCC
>NW_011910867.1:0-1749 GCF_000151845.1 Pteropus vampyrus | reverse complement strand
GGAAGCAGGCTCTCTCTGGACACTATATCTGCCAGAGCCTTGATCTAGACTTCCTAGCTTCCAGAACTATAAGAAATAATTTTTTGTTTTTTTCATAAACCGCTCAGTCTATGGTATTTTGTTATAGCAGCCTGAACAGACTAAGACAGGTTTCTACACTGACATTGAGATAATATTCAGAAGAAGACACCGTGTCACTGACAAAACTATAAGTGCTTCTGCCAGAATCACCAAAAGCTTCAGGGAGTCACCTCGCTAGGACTGCAAGCACAGCCCAACATTGAGGATACTGAGTTCCTGAGCCCTCCTGCTGCTATGCTTAGTAGTCCACTCTTATCAGAACTGTTGTAGAAACAAAAAAAAAAAAAATTAGAGGAAATATATATTTTTAAAAATTTCAATTTCTTGACAGTGATTCTCATTGGCATAACATAAATGGGAGGCAGGGAAAGGGAGTATAAAGAATGAGAAGTAGGCAAATAAAGAGAAAAATAGAGTAAATGTAAGTACAACACCTATGTATGGTACAATATGATTTAGCAATATCTGTGACAACCTCTCATCCCCACAAATTCTAATCCTTTGCCTGCAATGGAATTACTGAGTTCTCTAAAGACTTTAGAAAACTAGATATTAAAACAAACAAACAAACAAAAAACCCAAAGATTTTGGCGAGACTCAATTTAATCAACATTTATTTGTCACATATTTATCAAACATGTGCTAAATGCCAGGAATTAATTGTGCTGTACGGTACTATGAGAGACAGTGATGAATAGAAGATGCTGCTTGTCTTCTAAGACAAGTGAGGCGAGATATGTTCACAAATAGCTATAATCTAGAGCAGTATATGAAAAAGCCGTATAAGTAGTGCCAAGTGTTTTGTGAGTAGAATAGGTACAACTTTGATGAGTAGATTTGAAAGGGAAGATACACAGTACAGTTTGAGCAAAGAGCAGAATAGAGAAAGTTCAAGGCTTATTTGACAAATAAATCGCTATACTAGTTTTTTTTTTTTTTTTATTCCAGATAGCTAAAGTTGTCTCCAATCAGTCAGCTGCCTTACTTTTTAGAAATATTAATGTGTTGTAGACTTTTTTCAGGAACACCAAAACAAGTCTTTAATAAGTATATTAGGAGATAACTCCTATTTTCTCTCTATAACATTATTTTCCTTTGAGTATAAAGTTATTATAACAAACTGAAAATGTTAAAATATTTTAATGATTATTTCCTAATTATAAAAAATTACATATTTCCTAATATATAATTTATCTAATTATTTCTAATGTTCCTAATCAAAACAAGCTCATTGTGGACAATGTGGAAATTACCCTGTAGGATATCTAGATTGTCCCCAATTTATTACTAATGTATTAGAATTATAAGTGTATAATAAAATATTTTTATTTACACAGGGCATCTCTAATTTATTCCTTAGACTAAAATTCCAGGAGTGGAGAAACTGCATTATAGAGAAAAACATATTTAAGTTTTATGTTGGAAATCATAAATCAATTTGCACTCCCACCAGTGATGATGATTCTTTTGTGCTAAACTTGATTTTCATTATTTTATTGAAAATATTTACATATATCCTTATAAGCAGCATTTTTGTCTTTAAGTTCTATAAAGATCTGATGTACTTATGCTATTCATAAGAGATTTTTGTATTCCTTTTTCCCTGGAACAGTCTGTATGGCATAGAAATGAATGTTTGAAAGAAATGAAGAGACTGGTAAAATTACC
>NW_011910866.1:0-1943 GCF_000151845.1 Pteropus vampyrus | reverse complement strand
CAATCACATTAATGTCTTGAGAAAAATGTTCCATTTTACTTTCAACAAATGTTATTGGTACATAACTCTACCAAGAAGTACTCTCCAATATTATGTCGTTGACTGTGAATGGCAATCAAATCAGGAAGTGGTCATTTCACTTGGTTTTCCAAGTCCCTCACTATTGCTCTCATGTTCGTTGGGACAGAGAAATTTCTGGTGACTCAAGATCAAAGCCAGCACTGAGCAGGGCATGCCTGAGCACACCGCGGATGGCTTGGGACTGAGGCAGCTCCTGGGACTCAGGAGGGCTGGGCTCATGGGTGAAGGACCACAAGGATTAGAAGGATTACAGGAACAGTGCTGCAACTGGTAGGTCAGAAGGATGTTGGGTAAAAAAAAACTTTAGGCCTTTGTTTTTTTTCTTTTAATTTATTTATTTAAATTAGTTTCAAGCATACAGCACATTGGTTAGACATCTATATTCATAAAATGATCCCCCAATTGCTCCCTCCCCACCCTGGCCCTCCACTCAGCCATCATATTAATGCTAACTACTTTCTCTATCCTGTGCTCCTCATCCCCGTGACCATCTATCAACTACTAATTTGTAGTTCTTTAACCCTTTATCCCATTCTCCCAGCTCCCCCAACCCTCTCCCCTCTGTCTGTCACCAAATTGTCCACTGTATTTGTGAATCTGTTTTTGATTACTATTCTTTATTATTGTTTTTGATACTGTTTTTTTTCTTCTTAAAGAAGTCCCTCCAAGATTTCCTGTAATACTGGCTTGGTGGTGATAAATTCCCTTAGCTTATTTTTGTCTGGGCAGCTCTTTATCTGTCCTTCAGCTCTAAATGATAGCTTTACTGGATAAAGTATTTTTGGTTGTAGATCCTGTGTTTTCTTCATGTTGAATATTTTGTGCCAAGCTCTTCTGTCCTGCATAATTTCTTTTGAGAAATCAGATGCCTGTCTTATGGGTACTGTCTTGTAGGTAACTATCTGTTTTTCTCTTGCTGCTTTTAAGATTCTTTCTTTGTATTTAACCTTTGGTATTTTAATTATAATGTGTATTCATGTGGATCTCTTTGAGTTCATCTTATTGGGGACTGTCTGAACTTCCTGGAGTTTTATGTCCAATTCCTTTACTAGGTTAGGGAAATTTTCCATCATTATTTCTTCAAACAGCTGTTCAACATCTTGATTTTCTTCAGTTACGCCGATCAGATGGATATTTGGACCCTTAATAGTGTCTCATACGCTCCTTAAATTATTTTTATAGTCTCGGCATCTTATCTCTTTCCATTCTGATTGCATGTTCTTGGCTTTCCTGTCCTCTAAATAGGACATTTGATGCTTTTCTTTATTCACTTTGTTTATTCCTTTGTTTATTCCATTTAATATACTTCTCTTCTCAGATAATGTGTTCTTCATTTCAGACTGGTTTCCTTTTAAAATTTCCATTTCCATTTTTATGTTTTTTTTAATCTCATTGAATTTATCTACACTTCTCAAAATTTCATTGAGCATATTTATCACCAGTGTTTTGAACTCTGCATCTGTTAGATTACTTGACCCCGTTATATCTGGATCTCTGTTCTGTTCTCTCATATGGTTTCTGCTTCTTTGTCTTCCCATTTTGGCTGCCTTTCCGTATCTGTTTCTATGTATTAAGCAAAGCTCCTGAGTCGCCCAGTCTTATTAATGTGGATTTGTGAAGTAGGTGTCCAGTGGCACAGTCCTGAGAGGAGTTCAGCTGCAGGCCAAACTTAGCCTCAGCCTGTGCCCCTCCAGGGCCACCTGTTAAGATTCAGCAAGCAATCCATAGATGCTGTGCTTATAGTTGCCTTAGAAGGCCACATCAGAAATTGAGGTTAGCTGCCTCCAGTGTGAGTCTAGGCGCTGCTCAGCAAGGAGCACCTGATTTCCTGAGAATATACCTGGATGTGGCTTGGATGGGGC